>NC_142003.1:4005000-4170000 GCF_049901715.1 Pseudonaja textilis
TTCTCCTCTTCCTCCTTCTGTCTAAACTAAACTCCCCTTTCTATAATCTGAATTTTTGAGCTTTAGTCAAGTAAGAGAACAGCTTCCTGTTTGCTTTGATAGGTCAAGGACTAAAAGATAGAGAAGAAGCCGAATATGAATTGCAGGTCTCTGGGCTTCATTAAATAAAACATGGGCTTTGAGGAATAAAAAGGGAGTTTTGTTAAATATTTTAACACATCCATTACTTTAGGGGGGTCTTCCCTCCTCCTCGCTCTCTGGGGAACTATAATTTCAAAAATTTTGCACAACGATTCAAATAAGGGCCAGATTTATTTAAAAAAGAATCTCTGGGTCCCTGGCACTTTCGTCTCTAACTGTGCACGAAAGAGGTTGAATATATATATATATATTTATATAATGATGGGCATTCAAATTAAACCAGGTTAGACATGCCAGCAGCTATGAAAGACCCATTTATTAATCAATATCAGTGCTTGAAAGCCAAGATACTTTTACGGGAGATATTTTTATGACTCCAAAGTCAAACGTTGGCTTTTACTGTTGAAATCCGACTGTAAGAAGAAGAAAGAGGAGGAGAAAAAACAGATTTAAATATCTTTTTTTGTTGTTTTTTTGGAGGGGAGGGCAGGTTAGAGAGAAAGGCACGAGTTTCTTATTTGTCAGGCAAGAAAGCAAGGATGCTAAATTATTTACAGCTTATTTGTCAAGCACAAAGGAACAGGGGGCAGCGTCTCTATTTCTAACGAAATGTTGGCTTTTCCCTTTGAAATCCATCCGTAAGCACAGTCTGGATCTGGCTTGCCTCTCACGGTTTTTCCTCTTGAAACTTACTAAATATAACAAAGGAAAGGCTGAGAGAGAGACAGAGAATTCCTGCCTGGGCCTTTGATTTCTTTCTTCTGTTAATTACCGTATCCATTCCCAACCTCAATCTCCACTCTCTCGATTGAGCGTTCACAGGTGTGTATGTGTGTATCACTTACATCAGAACAGCGTAACAAAAGGGACTTCGGAGGTCTTCTAGTCCAAGCAGGAGACTCTATACCTTTCCAGACAAATGACAAGCCAATCTCTTCTTGAAAACCTCCAGTGATGGAGCACCCACAACTTAACCAGCAGTTCCACTGGTTAATTGTCCTCACTTTTAGGAAATTCCTCCTTAGTTCTAGGTTGCTTTTCTCCTTGATTAGTTTCCATCCGTTGCTTCTTGTCCTGCCCTCAGGTGCTTTGGAAAATAGGTTTGCCTGCTCTTCTCCTGCACAGCCTGGTTCTTTAGGAACAAAGGTAACCAAATACTGTATAAAACTTCTCTCTGCTGACTCAAAAATGAAAATCCTCAACCCCGCTAATTTCCCCTGCCTAAAAGTGGCTGTCAACTCTACTCTGTCGTCAGAAGAGAAAAGAAAACAAAATCAACTGGTATTTAATGGGCAGCGATGATACCCCTCGCATGACGCAGTGCAGATGGAACTCTGTCCTCCTGGGTGCGCCCATCAATCACCTCGTCTCCTTTGGTCCCAGGCCAGAAGCTGCCACCTGGATGCCGGTCTCTTGGCTTTCCCCAGTTCCTGATTGACATTTCAATTAACCAGGTGGGTTTGTGGAATGTGCGTGTCTCTGCCTTATAGGTGTAAGCTCTTCTAATCAAGAACTCCACACTCCTGGAATGTGCAGCCTCCTCCGATGTAATTTCAGATGTGCTCAGAGCTTCTTCCAGCATCAAGGCTGCTTGGGGTCAGCCAGCGCTCCTCCTGCGCCTTCAAGATCCCCCCGCCTCTTCATGCCGCTGCCTCGGAGCTCTGGCTAAATGGACTTAACACAAAACACCGGCCCCGTGAAAGCCTAGTTAAAAATACAACATAACTGAATTGCTATTGATCCTGCATTTGGCGTGATCCTGTTGAAGGCTCGGCTGTCAGCAGAGAGATAAATGCTCTCTCCTGGGGATTGCAAAATGGGAGGCCACCAATTTTCTCAAGGTAGCGGCTCCAGGGTATCATGTCCTGAGATGTTTGCATGGAGTCATGCTTTTAAACATTCTAGGTCCAAACAGGTCCTACAGGAAGGAGAATTTAAAGCACTTTTATTTTTCTCTTAGGCAGACCTCTGAACAGAGCCTGAGTTCTCTAGGGGAGGGGAATGGCGGGGGGAGGTTATTCCACCTGGGCAGCATCCTTTGAAGACCATCATGAAAGGAAGGAAGGAGCGAACGAACGAACGAATGAAAAGATGAGAACACACCTTCTGCAAACGTTCAGATAAGCAGGGATTAACACCAGACAAACAATCAAGCAGAAACCAATAGAGTGGATTGCCGCGCTTCAGCTGAGTTAAAAAACAGTTCATGCCATTTCACCAGGTCTGTATTAAAGCCCTGCACACACAAACACGTGTGCATAGGACAAAATTGGAAACCCACCCCTGGAAGGGACCCTCTATAGCTTCTTAGGGATGGAGCAAATCTGTGCAGTACGGTAGAATTAGCTCTTCTGATCGTGCTTCCGAGTTTACCTGGGAAGTCTGATATTTTGCAACCTCTTGAGTGGCTCTCTAGTGCACTATCGCGCTAGAGTGGATCGATACCCTGTTCGAGTCCAACATCTCCCGTCTGCTCCCTCACTTTCCGTTCCTTCTGCAGCCCTTGGAGAATTGCCACGGAACTATTGATTTCTCGGCAGAGTAAGAGAAAACCTTTTCAAGGTTTCATGGTAGTAGCTGCAGCTATTTGGACATGTAAGAACGGAAGCTTCCTACAAAGCGATTGACGAATAGTTCTGGGCACAGGAGGAGGAAGAGAGGAAGCCCATTGGGCGATGCCAAAACCTACTTTTAGTTTTGTTTTTGTTTTTCTCCACGCAGAAAAAAGGGCCACCCCTTTTACAAAGAGAAACGGGGTTCCTGCTTAGTGGCAAAAGAAGAAACGTCAGAAGAAGTTGGCGTGTTTTGCAGAGAACTGTGTTTCTCCACCTCAGCGAGTGTAATGGTATGTGAGAATGAATTGGGAGACGGAGGAAGAAACACCACCAGTGGGACGGCTGAATAAGGGACAGCTAAGCCCATGTCAGGAGTGTAGGATAGGAAACATCTCAGAAGAGACACTCCCTAGTTTTGTGACCTGAAAAGATGGGCAAAACACAGTCACCAAACCAGTAGTAACACCAGTTGAATCCCACCCCTGGTTGAGATTCCTGTTGGAGTTACCTCAGTAGGTTGACAGCAACTTTTAAGATGGGTGGACTTCCAACTGCTTTGTGGGGGAATTCTGAGAGTTAAAATCCACCCACCTTAAAGTGACCCAGGTTGAGATCATCTTTTCTCTGGGAGATTCTTGCCCAGGGGATTAGAGTAGACCCATTACTTTACTGTCTGGCTTGAGATCTTTGCATTCTTCGTTATAAGCCTTTGCAGTATTCCCAAGGGACCACTTAGTGAGCCACGGTGATGCAGTGGTTAGAGTGCAATCCTGCAGGCTACTTCTGCTGACTGCCAGCTGCCTGCAATTTGGCAGTTCAAATCTCACCAGGCTCAAATGTTGACTCAGCCTTCCGTCCTTCCGAGGTGGATCAAATGAGGACCCAGACTATTGGGGGCAAGAGGCTGATTCTTTAAACCGCTTAGAGAAGCGATATATAAGTCTGCTATTGCTTGGGAAGGAAGGAAGGAAGCCATAATGGTGCAGTTGTTACAATCCAGTGTTGCAGGCTAACTCTGCTCACTGCCAGCAGTTCAATCCTGACCAACTCAAGGTTGACTCAGCCTTCCGTCCTTCCGAGGTGGGTAAATTGAGGACTCAGATTATTGGGGGCAGTAGGCTGACTCTGTAAACCGCTTAGAGAAGCACTATAAAGTGGTAGATAAGTCTAAGCTCTATTGCTAGTCCTCTGTACCTCACAAATGTTCATTCAAGACCAACATTCTTGTCAGGACTGTCATCCTGCTACGCCATGCTTCTCTTGCCGCTAGCTTGCCATACTCAATGGTGGGAAGGACTTCAAGGCAGAATGGGGGAGGTTAGCATGAGAGGAATCAAAACTACACATCATGCAGTCCCAGAAGAGCTGCCGACCGTTCCAAGGTCACACTAGAAGGCAGAACCATCCAGCTAGGGATTGTTTCCCAAACAACTTGTTAGAATCTAATTGAACCCACCAAGATATTCTGGGGGCAAAGTGGAAACAAGAGAAAAGTTAACCAT
Organism: Pseudonaja textilis; assembly: GCF_049901715.1. Taxonomy (NCBI): domain Eukaryota; kingdom Metazoa; phylum Chordata; class Lepidosauria; order Squamata; family Elapidae; genus Pseudonaja; species Pseudonaja textilis. The sequence goes on from NC_142003.1 coordinate 4,009,199, forward strand.
AAGCTTTGGGTGTGAAAATCCCAGGTCCGGCTTGGCCTTCTTCTGCAACTACTTGGCTTTCATAAAGTATACTTTTGGCTAATCAGGGACCCGAAAGTCTTCCTTTTCTAACTGACAATGTCGGGAAGGTTAATAATTCTTTTTAAGGCTTTGTGTGTTTTAATCATCGCCCAGCACTGAGCAAGTGAAATGCAGCAGCCGAAGAATGGAGTTCTACAACTTTAACTGGATGAGATGAGGACAACGAGAAGCTGATACATCGCTTACAAGGCCTAATGATTTCACTTCGGTCTTGTGATGTTGGAGGAACTGCTATCGTAAATTGGCCTTCTCCGGGGACCAAGGATCTATTGTATTAGCCCCACAATCACATTCCTCTCCATTCACATCCGTTTCTTCCGCCCTGTCCCATGAACAATAGAGATTTTGTGGCCCATCCAACAATGACCATTGTCCCTTCTTATAATCCTCCACATAGCAGCCAGAGATAACTTGCACTCTTAAAATTTGAGCTGAATCTGGTCATTGAGTGTTGGGCACGTTGATCTGTTTCAGCAGTTTGCCTGTGCAGAAGCGGGCATAAGTCGCTTTCTTTTTATTGAGAGAATTGGGAGCTATTTGAAAACGGGCCGATAAAGGAAGACGAGAGAGAAAAATCAATTTGTAACCCAGAGCAAGAAAAAGCAAATTGCACAGAGTTGCATGTTCTTAGCTCTTCTTCCAGGTTTGAAGGGGGTCTTATCATTGGAGACCTGAGCAGACTTAAAGGTAAGACAGGAAAGGAAGTTCTGTTTAACTGAACTGGAATGAAAAAGTGACAGGTGTACATAGCTTTACACACACATGCACTTCGGATACAGTCACCAAATTCGGCCTCTAAAACTCAAATGATCTTGTGTCAGTCCCTCCATCTCTGTCTCTCTCTCCTACCCTCCCCCAGTCTCATCTACCACTTTAAGTGCTGCGAAGATAGAAATGAGATATTGGCTCTGAAAAATGAGAGGCTTGCATTAAATTTTAGAAATATCCTTGACACCAGCAGAATGCAAGATAAACCAACAGCACCACCTTGGGGTAAATCGGTGGATGGAGGGTGAATTCTGGGAGTTAAAAATCCACAAGTCATGTAGTTGCCAAGGTTGGACACTCCTGATCTAGATGAACAGCTCAGTGTTTTAAAATGAAAATCTGGGTGTTAGATGGTCTACTTTTTCAGGTGAAATATTAAACAAGAATGTTATAGCCCAAAGATAGATAGATAGATAGATAGATAGATAGATAGATAGATAGATAGATAGATAGATAGATAGATAAACCTTCTCTATTCTTAGACAGTCAGTGCTATTTGATTATGTGCCATTAAATTGGTGTCTCACACACACAGCACCCTAACTATACCGATGCGCTCCGAATCCGTTGGCAATGTCCATTTTGCTCTCCAAATTCATGGGGAGCTAACCCTAAGTGGGTTTGCTTCCCAATGGGATTTCCCCATGTATTTTTCCAAGGAATGTAGATAGGGTGCGCTCAAAAAGTCAGCACCCTCCTAAGCGTAGCTCTGTGCTCTGAATCCGTTGGCGATGTCCATTTATGGGGAGCTAACCCTAACCCTCAATGGATTTGCCCCTAATGGCATTTTCCCATGCATTTAGCAGGACATATTATCATCATGCGGACATTACGTGAATCCATATTTCCCGGTTGACTTTACTTGTCCAAAGCCAACTGGGAAGGCCTCAAATGGTGATCACACCGCCTTGGGATGCTGCAATTGTGATCAATACATGCCATTTGCCAAATTCCTGAATTTTGACCCTACCATACGCAATGTCAGAAGACGGTTACCCGCCGCTGACCGCCGCTCTTTGTTTTAACTTTGAGCTGTCACTAAGCAAAATCATTTAAGTCAAGGACTACTTGTAATGGGGATGTCAGTTAGTTCAGATTCAAATCCTTCTCTTCATTGAAAATTTCAGTGAGTGAGTGAACCAACCAACCAACAAACACTTCACCCCTTTTTAAGAAAGCCACCAAGCCAGAAACGAGATTGGGAGCGTCTTTTATTGAAAACCAACAACCAAATTAGTTATTAGAGAATCTTTCAAATCATAAAAGCACCCAGAGTTCCTTGTCTAGATATAAATAGTCTTCCATTTCCGCAGGAAACTTGAGGGGGAAGGGGAGGAGGTGGTGAAAGGAAAAACAAAATGGAAGGAGAGTTTGGGGCTCATGTGCTCTCAAGCTTTCTTCAAACCAAGATCAGCCTGGAAAGCTGGTCACTTTTGCCCCAGGGAGACCCAGCTCGTGGTCCACAAGGGCTCTGTGGTCATTTCATTTGCTGGGTTCCAAATCAAACTTTTGTTTTCTGTTTTGTTTTGCAAGATGGAGAAGAGAAAGAAGAAAAACAAACCCTGTCAAATCCAAAGGCATGCATTTGAAGAAAGAAAACATCGAAACACGAGAAGGAACTGGAGAGGCTCAGGGAGCGACGGCCGTACACCCTCTTGCTAATCCCAAACCAGTAAGAAATAAAAATATTACAGATACCCAGCAGAAGCATCAAAAACTACCCAAAGCCCATCTGATTAGACCGGTGTGGCTCCAGTTCAGTATCTTGAAAGATGCCTGGACTTCAACCCCCAGAATTCCGTCAGCCATGCTTGCTTGGGGAATTCTGGGAGTTGTAGCAGTCAACACCTTCAAGGGGTCTAGGTTGAGAAACGGACTCAAAAGAAAGAAAAAAAAAATGCAGGAAACCTTTTCTACGTTTGTTTCCGAAAAGTGCAGAGGTTAAAAAAAAGAAAAGAGAGAGCAGGGAACACAAACTAGAAGACGTGGTTGGAAAAAAACATCAACGGGGGGTATCTCAATTTCGGAAGCTGCAGGCGACATTCATCAGTTCAAGCGATGGCAATACAGAGGTGGGGGCTTTTGGGGGGTGGGGGGAGTCACATCAGGTCTCTGACCAGGCCTGAAACCCCCCTCTCCCAAATCGCATAAGATCAAGTCAAAACCCCAAAGTGGAATACTTTAACTTACAAAGGGAATGGACGGAATAGTCTCCCCGAATCATTCATGATCTGCAATTTATTGTTGTTGTTTTTAATTCTGCTTTTATTTATAGGTCACTTAATAAGGCAGTGGCAACTCTCAGAAGGGAAGGCCAAACATCTGGAAGGGAAACGTATTTCTTTGCCACCCTTCTCGTCTAAAGAGGTCAAGGACCACTGGTGGCCTTCAAATTATGAACAGATGCTTGGTCAGCAACTTAGACCTGTCAGGACAGCTCAACGGAAACATTGCTTAGAAGAGGCCCCAGGTCTGAATAAATTTCTAGGGTGCAATTTAAATTAGCCTAGATTTTTTAAAAAACCTTACAGTAGGGTGGACAGCTGTGATGCACAGCTAATCATGGAAAATATTATATTTTTTTGGATTTAGTTAATATCTGGGTGGATAGATCACCAGGGTTTTTCAAAGCTGACACTAAATTGGGAAACTTATTTTTAAAATCATCTTTGCAGAAGGAGAGATCAAGTTCAAGCTCTTGCATCGCCAAGGCTGAGCTATTTTAAGGGATCAACAGGGACTAGCAACTCATTCATAGCTTGAGATGGCTAAGGATATTACTTCAGACTGGACGGATATAATAGGTAAATTTGTTCTTTAGCATCCGACTCATACATTCCTGACATACAACCCTTTCCAGTGTCCTTAAAATGGATTTCCCCTTTTCTTTGTGTTTTAACATTCTCCTGCAAATTTCACCCGCTAGCGCTTCCTCCAAGCCTATTCTGCCTCTATTCATCATTCACACAAACATACACGCAGACTTAAAAGATAATTTACTTTTGGGGGGAAAAGCAGGAGGGAGAATTTATTGAAAAACAAGAAGTATGAATTAAGCCACTGGTAGTATTTGTTTTGGGGTAAGGGGAGGGAAGAGAACATTTTCCTAGAAGCAAATCTGTCAAAAGGGAAGAATTCTCCAGAGTTCTTTGGAGGTGAGGCAAGGAAAAATATTTAATTTGTTCCCCATTTGAGAATCATTCGCACACCCCATGTTCCTAAGGGTTTTTTTTTTCCCTGCAGAAGTAAGATATAGATATCAATCAGAAATGGGCTCAGTGCAGGAAGCACATCCTTCACAGGCTAAGCGTCTCCACTTCAATCCAGATGTTCTCCATCAGGAAGAGAAAAAAAAAGCCATCACCTAACCTCCATGGTTCTAGCATGGCTAACTCCACGCACAAACCAAGATGTGGTGCATGGGTGTGAACCCAAGTCTTGGGAGCTCCTAAACCATGAATCTTGGCCGGAATCTCATCAGCTTCAATGCGATGGCGAGCGCTTGGACTTGGTGAACGCAATCATGGACAATTCATTCGCGGTTGGGTTCGCACAGCAGACTAAACTGCACCATTGGCACTAAAGAACAAAAGTGTGTAAAACCTGGGTAGATGGAGGTAAGTTTTGTGGAAGGGTTTCTGGTGGACCCGTCTTGGAGCGAAGGAGTGATGGGGAAGACTGGACTTCTCAAGGTAAGTTAGATCCTCCAACCTGTAGGTGAAGTTCCTAGTTCCAACAGTCCAGGAAAGGATGAGGAGAGTTGAGAGAAAGGAGGAATTAGCTCACCAGATCAACAATGCTTCCCAATTTCACTTCGGTTCACGTGATCCACCTAAATCCATCTCTTGAAATCCAATAGGGGCCATTAAATTTTTTTAATTAACCATTTTTGACCTCCAGCGATGTCTCCAAAGACGAGACCCCTCCACAATAGCTGAACATTTTTGGGATTGGGGGCTCGGTGCATCTCTTTTAATGGTGAAACGTATATCAAAACCTCCGTTACGTTGAAAAGCCCAACGAAGTTTGAGAAGACGTGTAATCTTCGGGCTGCTAATACCAAAACTAGCAAATATCATCTTCGTATTATGAATTTGTTGAAGGAAACATTGGAAGGCTGGGGTGGGAAGGAGCTCTGCAATCCAGCACGAGAGGCCACGAAATTGGGCTGTAAAATCATTCCAGGAGGGGGCTTTTTTGGAGGGTGGGGGTGAGGAAGAAGGGAAATTGTTCCTCCAGAACAGCTTTTCAACTTTACGATCTGTGGACTTCATCTCCCAGAATTCCCCCGCCAGCATGTTTCTGAAGAATTCTGGGCGTCTCGAGGAATACTGCCAAGGAGTTTTTAAAAAAGGAGAGAAAGAGAGAATTGCTAAAAATAGGACACCTACTCCCAGAAACTACTAAAACCTTCTCGATTTTTCTACAGAAAGAGATTTTTTTTCTTTTTTGAAATTGCCAAGCGTTTAAAAAGCCAACACAAACTTCTCCTTTTAGTAGCGGCATCCGCCGGGAGCTCTTGAAAAGGATGGAGGGTGTTGCAGTTTTGCATTAAGTCTAGAAAATTTCTGAATGTCCACAGTTGCATTTTTTTTTTGGCGAGGGGGAGGAATTTACTGAGGGGAACACACAAAAATTCAACCTCGGCAGCTAGAAAGGGCAGTGAAGAACCGACCTCAGGTTCCCATCCCGTCCCCTCCGCAAACGGTGCTCCGAAACCGGATTTCTTCACGCAGGGTGAGGCTATGCCAGCCACCAGTCTCTCTCTCTCTCTCTCTCTCTTTCGAAGACATGAAGGTGAGATTAAACGGGGCTGAGGGAGGTGGCCGACAAAAGACATTCGATCTGTTTTTGTGCAAACTTCTGGTAATGCGAAGAAGTTTTCCAACCGTCTTGCTTCTTCCCGCTGGGAGGAAAAGGAAGGCGATGCTACTCCAGTTTATTTGGCACGACGGCGAGGTCGGGGGGGGGAGGGAGGGAGGGGAGGGCAGGAGAAATTTAAGAGTCTTCCCCAAGGATTTCCGTGACGAAGGAAGCCATCTCGGTCACTTTGGTGTCGTGGAGAGTGAAGAAGGGGTGATCCTGTTGGAGAAAGAGGACAATAAGGGTGCGTTGTGGGGAGGAGGAGGAGGAGGAGGAGGAGGACTGTAGAGTCCTTAGTGCTTCTCTGAACTAGGTTGCTTTCTTGCAGACATTTCATTATCAAACTAGGTAACACTATCAGTGCTAAACGGGAGTGGGGTTTGCAGAGAGGAAGTGGAGGAGGAGGAGAAGGAAGAGGAGGAGGAAAAGAAGGAGGAGGAGGAGGAGGAGGAGGAGGAGGAGGAGGAGGAGGAGGAGGAGGAGGAGGAGGAGGAGGAGGAGGAGGAGGAGGAGGAGGAGGAGGAGGAGGCACTAAGATTGCCCTACGCTCACCTGCTGGAATCTGAATACAACATTTTAAAACTAGGCCATAAGAAAGAAGATCAACTCACCATCATCTCCAAGTAGCTCATTCGTTCAACAGGATTCTTCCTCAGACTGGGAAAAAAAAAAAAGACATCCAGGACATCACTAATCCAGGCTTAAAAATTTGTCATTGCAACAACAGAAACACCCCCCCCCTGCACGAAAGCCAGCTGGGTGACTTTGAGCCAAGCACCAGGAGACGGTGAGGTCACACAGAGGCACTTACCACTGGGCAGTGAAGTCAACGAAGTCTTTGGAGAAACGATCGGCTGGGAGCTGGGGCGATGGCTCTTCCACCACCTGCTTAAGTTGCTGGAAAGGGGTCCCCCAGGAGTCGTAGGGGAAACGGAGAATGGCCATCTCGATCTGGAAGGAGACAAAGATTGGATATTCCAACGGAAGGGAATGTTTGGGGCTCACGGCTAAACTCTGGGGTCTCCGGTTCTCTCTGAGCTTGGTGGCTTCCTTGCAGACGGTTTCATCAACCAACTAGATAACATCATCAGTATTAAGAGGAGTGGGGTGGAGGAGGAAGAGGAGGAGAACCGTGGGGTCCTTGGTGCATTTCTGAACTTGATGGCTTCCTTGCAGACATGTCATGACCCAACTACATAACACCATCAGTGCTAGGAGGAGTGGGGTTTACGAGGAAGAGGAGGAGGAGGGTGGGGAGGAGAACTGTGGGGTCCCTAGTACTCTCTGAGCTTGGTGGCTCCCTTGCAAATGTTTCAACACCTAACTATATAATATTATCAGTGTTAGGAGTGGGGTTTACAAGGAGGAGGAGGAGGAGGAGGAGGAGGAGGAGGAGGAGGAGGAGGAGGAGGAGGAGGAGGAGGAGGGCAACGACTGTGGGGTCCCTAGTACTCTCTGAACTTGGTGGCTTCCTTGCAGACATTTCATGACCCAACCACATAACACCATCAGTGCTAGGAGGAGGACTGTGAGGTCCTTCGTGTTCCCTGAACTTGGTGGCTTCCTTGCACGGAACTGATGTTCCATGACCCATGTCATAAACCTCAATCAGCGGCAGAAGTTTTCTCAGAGGATAAACCCGACTCCCTTCTATCACTGACGTTCGCTACTTGGGTCGTGAAAAGTCTTCAAGGAATCCACAGAGCTCCGAGGACCCCACAAAGATTGGATTTATCTCCCTGTGCCTGCAGGGGAGAGGATGGAAGGGAGCCCACCAGGGAGACCCGATCCGAGGAAACCCCAACTGGGCTGCCACGGCCGGATCTCTAATCTGTACTAACTCCAAAGCACCGCAGGTGACTAGTCCTCATGCTTTTGGCCTCGCCATTCCCACAATGTCGCCTTGATTCAGGGGTGGAGTTCAAATAAAAATTTAAACACCGGTTTGGCCGAAGTGGTGCTCACCGGCTGAATCCCACCACAATCCCGCCTGGATTTCTTACCAAAGTGATTCCAAGGCTCCAGACGTCTGATTTCACATTATACCCTTTCTGGTTTAGCTCTGGATTAATCCTTTCTGGCTGCACAGGGGAGAGAGAGAGAGAGGAAAAAAAAATAGCAAATTAAAACCAGAGGAAAGGAGAGAACAGGATAAAAGGATTGGATGTTCTCTCCCAAATTCACACGCGTGTACCCCCACGAGGGGCTCCTCTTCCCCCCTACCCCTAATCACCCCTGTGATGACCCAAAGGGTCGTGGCACAAAAGCAACAAAGTCACAATAGTAGGTAAAGTCCCTTTCATTCCTCCAACTTGGCCCCCAATGTCCAGTTATCATCGGCTGAAGAAAACTCCCCAAAACAGTCTTTAAAGGGAAGAAATTCAGTCCGAACCCAAAGTACACATAGATTATAAATAAAAACCAACACAAACCACTCTGCAGCAATTAACGAGACAGGACAGGATAAGGGATTGAAGACGTCAAAAGATAATGAAACACACACAGTTGGGAGGACACCAGAACCCAGATAAGACGTGACAAACAAAGATAGTTCACGCTTTGCTTCCAGGCTGTGCCCAAACACCCTTTATATCCTGTTTTCCCAGCTGCAGCCAATGAAGGGGATCAGGGCCCTTTCCTCCCCCGTAAACCATGCAACTCACGTTGCTCCCTTATCTGTTCCTCCCTGCGTGCCCTAGGATGCAGAGGGGGTGGGCCTGGGTCTTCCTCTGAATGACCAGCCAGACTGTGCCCTTCCTCAGTTTCTTCCACAGCCACCGGAGCCACACTCCCTGTCGGCTGTTCAACCTCCCCCTCGGAATCAGACTCCAACAGGGGCACGACAGCCCCCCCCACACTTACAGCCATGTAAGGTTTGCAGCCAGCATCCAACGTTTTAGCCACCGAATCCACCAGGTAACCGCTGATCCCAAAATCACACATTTTCACGTGTCCCTGTTTGTTGATCAAGACATTGGACGGCTTCACATCTGTAAAGCAGGGAAGAAAAACGGCCTGGGGTCACAAATACCCCTTTAAAAAAAAAAAACCACAGGCGGTCCTCGATGTATTTATGACCACAACGGGGCCCAAAATTCCTTGAAGCTACAGATATTCTCCTTTATTAGTACTGTCACAAATACATGCTGGTTGTCGAGTTTTTAGTGTGTGACTACGGGGATGGCTGGTGAAAAATGGTTGTAGAGTTTATATTTTTCAGGGCCTCGGTAACTTTGAGCAGCAACTAAACAAACTGTTGTAAGGCAAGGACTACCTGTACTACTCTGGAAGGAAAACACAGCCGCCATCGTGCCATTTCCCACTTCGGAAACTGTTTCACTTAGTGACGGAATTGCCTGTCCCACTTGTGGTTGCTAAATGAGGACAGCCGGTCATTTAACCGAAGGATCTAACTTTCGGATCTCGGCTCCGCCTGTGTTATTAACCCTCAGCTGCTTTCTCTATCATCCTGATGGGATCTGCAATTAAAACCCACCTCTGTGAATCACCGACAATTTACTGTGGAGATGTTCCAGTGCTCGCACAATCTGAAGAAAGGAAAAAGGAAAGAAACAACAGGTGCCCGTAAGTTGTGGGATACTCTCACAGGTACATACTTTCTGGTAGCTGCTTAAACCATTTAATTCCATTTTTTCTCAATGGTCTCAAACACCCCTACAAAACCTTCAAACTCTGTCCTTTTATACAGGCCTTGCAACAGATCCAAACTGGATCCCTGACTCATAAAAAAATGATTACAAATGGCTGCCTTACTTTGTTCGTTTTTGTTTAGTTTAGTCTGTCATTGCACCTCGTGCAATGAAATTAAATGCCACCTTCAGTGTACAATTATGACTACGAAAATAAACACAAACACACATCCTTCACGCTCCACACATTGAGCCGAAAGTCCCCGACACCACACCAACACTGCACTATACAGCAGAATTCAAAAGAGCTCCTGCCCTGGGATAGAAGCTGTTTTTTCAGCCTATTTTGTCCTTGTTTTTAATTTTACACGGAAATAATGTCACGCAGGTAAAGCAAACACTCACAGACACGGCTATTTTTCCTAGGATATCTTCAGGAATGTTCTTCTTCTTCTCCAGAACCTTCTTATAGAATTTATCCAGAGACGTGTCCATCAATTCCATGCAGATCCACACATCGCCCTGAGAACCAGAGAAGAGGTTACGTCACTTCAGAAACATTACATAAAACGCCTTCCTTGCTCGGTTCAGACAACACATCCCATCCTTATCGAGGAAGGAAACCCTGCACAGCGAGTCCTTAACTTACAACCATGCATTTATTGACTGTTCAAAACTACCACAGCACTGGAAAAAGTGACTTCTGGCTGTTTTTCACACTTACAACCATTGCAGCCTCCTTGTAGCCACATGATCAAAATTCAAACGCTTGGCAACTGGCATGTACTTATGACGGTTGCAGTGTCCAGGGGTCATGTGATCACTTTTTGTGACCACCGGACAAGCAAAGTCAATAGGGAAGCCAGATTCACTTAACAATTGTGCTACCACCATAGTTCTCCGAAAATAAGACCAGGTCTTATATTAATGTTTTGTTCCAAAAGGCATATTAGGGCTTATTTTCAGGTGATGTTATTTTGTTGCTGTTGTTGTTGCAATGGATGTACTAAATGCATCCATCTGGTTGACGATCTTAACTGGGGCTTATTTCTGGGGTAGGGCTTATATTATGAGCATCCTGAAAAACCAGGCTTAGTTTTTTTCCAGTTAGGTCTTATTTTCAGGGAAATACAGTAGCAACAGCAATAGGGCTTATATACCGCTTTATAGTGCTTTACAGCCCTCTCTACGCGGTTTACAGAGTCAGCCTGTTGCCCCCAACAATCTGGGTCCTCATTTTACCCTCCTTGGAAGGATGGAAGGCTGAGTCAACCTTAATCAAACTCCTGGCAGTGGGCAGAGTTAGTCTGAAACACTGCATTCTAACCACTCCTTCCTTCCTTCCTTCCTTCCTTCCTTTCCTTTCCCTTCCTTCCTTCCCAAGCATTACCAGACTTATATCCTGCTTCACAGTGTTTTTACAGCCCTCTCTAAGCAGTTTACAGAGTCAGCCTCTTCCTCCCTCCCCCACCCCCCACCCAATCTGGGTCCTCACTTTACCCACTTCGGAAGGATGGAAGGCTAAGTCAACCTGGAGCCTGGAGAGATTCGAACTGCCAAATTGCAGGCAGCCGGCAGTCAGCAGAAGGAGCCTGAAGTACTGCATTTTAACCACTGCACCCCCATGACTCTGATACTACTGCAGTGATTCACTCAACTGCCGGCTGTAAAATGGAGCAAAACTCATTGAGCCAATGTCTCCCTTAGCAGCAGAAGTGTTGAGATCCACTGTGGTCATAAGCCCAAGGGCTACCTGTATTTGAACCTGGAGCGGCTTTCGCCGGGGAGTGAGGAGGGTTTCTGGATTTATTTTGGATACCTCTCTGAAAAGGGCTCCGTAGAAAGTGACGGTGTAGAAGCAATCCACTGTCCTCATGGAGACATCCAGATCCATCACCAACCTCTTCTGCTCCTGAGTATTCACAGTGGCTCGGATCCTCTGCGTTGGGAGCAAAAGGATACCAATCGGGGGTGGAGCATGGGAAGGAAGACCACTTTCCTAACCTCAAGACAATGGGACCACAATGCCCAGAATTCCCCACTGATGGCTCTGCTGGGAGTTGGCTGTCCACTCTTCCAAGATGGAGCAACGCTGATGTTGATTTATTAGAAATCAATGGCGAATTATTCCTTCCAATATTCCTTCCTGGGTTGTTTTCCCCACAACTACGACTTGGTACGGTTGGTTGGGCTGAGAGGGAGGGACCGGCAAGGTCAACCAGTGGGTTTTTTATGCCTAAGGCGGGATTAGAACTCCCTGTCTCCTGGTGGGCGGCTTTTCTGACTAAGGCAATACTAGAACTCCCTGTCCCCTGGTGATTGGCCCAAAGTCACCCAGCCACCTTTCCTGACTAAGCCAGAACTAGAACTCCCTGTCCCCTGGTGATTGGCCCAAAGTCACCCAGCCACCTTTCCTGACTAAGCCAGAACTAGAACTCCGTCTCCTGGTAATTGGCCCAAAGATACCCAGACGGCTTTTCTGACTAAGGCAGGACTAGAACTCCCTGTCCTCTGGTAATTGGCCTAAAGACACCCCGATGGCTTTTCTAACTAAGGAAGTACTAGAACTCCCTGTTTCCTGGTAATTGGCCCAAAGACACCCAGACGGCTTTTCTGACTAAGGCAGGACTAGAACTCCCTGTCTCCTGGTGATTGGCCCAAAGTCACCCAGCCGGCTTTCCTGACTAAGGCAGGACTAAAACTCCCTGTCTCCTAGTAATTGGCCTAAAAACACCCCGATGGCTTTTCTAACTAAGGAAGTACTAGAACTCCCTGTCTCCTGGTGATTGGCCCAAAGTCACCCAGCCGGCTTTCCTGACTAAGGCAGGACTAGAACTCCCTGTCTCCTGGTAATTGGCCTAAAGACACCCCGATGGCTTTTCTAACTAAGGAAGTACTAGAACTCCCTGTCTCCTGGTGATTGGCCCAAAGTCACCCAGCCAGCTTTCCTGACTAAGGCAGGACTAGAACTCCCTGTCTCCTGGTGATTGGCCCAAAGTCACCCAGCCGGCTTTTCTGACTAAAGGAGCACTAGAACTCCCCATCTCCCAGTTTCCACGCCAGCCCTGACCTCCCTTGGTGGTTGACCATGCAACCCACCAGGTCCAAAGTATTTCGAGCCCTTTTTGCTAAAGTTCTCACCTTCACAGCCATGATCGTGTCGCTCTTCGCGTGATGCACTTTCTCCACCACCCCGTAAGCGCCTCTGCCCAGTTCAGAGATGCTCACCAAGTCATCGGCCTCAACTTCAAAGTTCTGCAGATCGGATGAGATGGATGCAAAAAAAAAAAAGAGAGAGTAAAGAAATGACTAACAGGTTAAGAACATAGAAACGGGCCTCACGTCCTACACGCCCAACGAACCATCCCAAACACACTTCAAGGCACAACATGCCACCCATTCAAATCAATTTATTGCCATCGACGGTCTGGAAACCTCAGAAAACATCCTTCAAAAGGAAAAATAACCACGTTCCGACTTCCAGGGGGAATTGTGGGAGTTGAAGTCCACTCCACTGAAACTTGAACCTCTAAAGTAAAGCAACACCCAATTCTTTAGCAGCCTCTTTTTTTTCCTGGGAATACAGGTAGGTCCTCAACACAATGGAGCCCAAAATTTACGTCGCTAAGGGACAAGATTGGTTCAGCGAGTTTTGCTCCATTTTATTTGCCACGTTTGTTACGTGAATCAGTGCAGTTGTTGATTTAGTAACCTGGTTGTTCAGTAAATCTGGCTTCCCCATGGACTTGGCTTGTCAAAGTTGATCAGCTGACCCCTGGGCAGGAAACCCCTACACTACTTCACACAGATGGTTTTCCAGCATCTTTTTAAAAACCTCCAGCGTTGGAGCATGTACAACTTCTGGAGGCAAGTTGTTCCACTGGTTAATTGTTCTCCCTGTCAGAAAATTTCTCTTTAGTTCTAGGTTGCTTTTCTCCTTGATTAGTTTCCATCCATTGCTTCTTGTCCTGCCTTCAGGGGCTTTGGAAAATAAATTGACCCCCTCTTCTTTGTGGCAGCCCCTGAGATCTTGGAAGACTGCTATCCTGTCTCCCCTGGTCCTTCTCTTCCCTAGACTAGCCAGGCCCAGTTCCTACAACTGTTCTTCGTATATTTTAGCCTCCAGTCCCCTAATCATCCTGGTTGCTCTTCTCTGTACTTTTTCTAGAGTCTCAACATCTTTTTTACATCATGGCGACCAAAAATGAATTTAGAACTAGTCAAGAAGGTAAGCAAAACAGGAGATCCAGGGAAGGATCTGGTCTTTACACACACACACACAAAACTCCAGACATTTAACACAGATATCTTTGATGGCTTGGCTTTCCAACTTGGAAGAAGGAAGCGATCTCTGGTATCTAAAACTGAAGTCGTTCTTCTTTGATTGACTGTTGATGAGGCAGCTTGTAACCAGAAACCAGCAGCTATTTCTAGCTGGTGTAAGTTGTGAGGGTCACACAAACTCTCAAAGAGTCCAAGCTGGGTCACCCCACAGCCAATGAAAAGCTTTTAAAGGCAGGAATAGAAAAGGCTGTTGGGAGGAAGAGAGGAGGTGATCTCAAATGACCCATCCGTTAGATTAGGTCAGGTCAGGCCCACAAAAGAGGAATATGAAGGAGGAGGAGGAGGAGGAACTATGGAGAGCACTGAGGTCAGAGGCTCCACAGAAAACAGAGGTATGAAAGAGGAGACCTGGGTTGGGTTGCCCTAAAGCGCTTAAGATACTGGAAGAACCATGGAAGAACCTTCTTCCAGATGTTCTGGAGATGTTATCAAGCAAGCTTCCTGGAATGAGATGGATTCTCGCCTATCTTATGCTTAACTATGGCTGGTGCAAGGCTGATACAACCTACACAGGTAGTACTCGTGGTCTACAACACTGTTTTTCAAACTTGGCAAAATTTCAAGACTGGACTTCAACTCCCAGAATAGCCCAACCAGCATGTTGGGAGTTGAAGTCCGTACGTCCTAAAAGTGGCCACGTTTGAACAACAGCGTGGTCTACAAATGCGAGAAGAACTTAGTAAAAACTAAACAAATCACACAGTTGCTCGGGGTTGTGTGTGTATCCAGCCAACCTTGTTCATGTTATGGAACCACAAGGACAACTTCAACAAGAAGATGGTGAAATCCACCATACCTGGGATTTTGCCCCAACTGGGCACCTGCATACCACCTATGTCTACACAAAGAAACACTCGTATGGAGGTGGCACTATCACAGCTCATGTCTTTGCAAGCTCTGAACTTCTCCGTATTGATACCTTTTAAATTTCATGAAACGCACAAGATAAACAGTCAATCAAGGAATTCTGCAGAAGAGAAAAGGGCGAAAGCTTGGAGAATGGACAGGATGAGAACAAGGCCTACCTTTTCTCCAATGGTGATAAAAGTCCTGGAATCCAAGTTCCTTGGAGGTCTGTAGAAGAAACAAAGAAAAGAATTCAATCCAGTCTCCAAAACGGTTTTGGAGAAGATCTTGCCGGAAACCCAGGGCCCATCTCCTACGCTCTAGCATGGAAAAAAGAAAACAAGATAAAAATATAATCCACCGAGTTGTGGCTTTCGCTGATAAATCAGACAGTCCAAAGGTGAAAACACAATTCATTTCCACTCCTTCCCTCAAAATGACACTATAGAGCCTTGCACACCAGAACAACTAGACACAAGGACAGTTTTTTCCCTGAACGCCATCCCTCTGCTAAACAAACAATTCCCTCAACACTGTCCAACTATTTACAAAGTCTGCATAACTATTACTACTAATCCTCCCATCCTTCCTTTCACCCATCCCTTCCCACTTTTGACTGTATGACTATAACTTTGTCGCTTGCATCCTAATGATTTTTATTGACGGTTTCCTAGTATGATTTGATTGCTTATTGTACTCTATGACTATTATTAAGTGTTGTACCTGATGATTCTTGACTCTTGACGAAGGTATTTTTTCTTTTATGTGCACTGAGAACATTTGCACCTAGACAAATTCCTTGTGTGTCCAATCACACTTGGCCTAACCACTGCGCCACCAAGGCTCTTTAGGGGTTCCTCCCCTTTTTTCATATTGAATTGAATTGTTTACTGTCATTGTATGTATATACACAGTATACGTTCAACGAAATTCACATAACACCCAGAGACCATAGGTATGGCAACTTGGAAACCGACATAGGAATGTTCTACAAGTTGACACTTGTGTCACAACAAAACTTCCATTTAACAGGCTGTTTGGGAGAGCAGGCAGTCCGTTAAATCCAAATGATTGCAGTGGATGTTCTTTTGTGCAGTTATGTAATGGGAATGTTGACCTCGGATGCCCCAGCTTGCATCATTTGGTTGAACACATAACTAACGTCACCTAACCACACGAGTGACATAAATGGAGGCCAATTATGTGAAAACATCCATTATCTCATTATGTAATTGGATGCCACCGACATTAAATTACGCCGGTTGTCCAGACTGATTCAGAAGCAACGGACTGTGGGAGGGACCATGCCTGAAAGAACATTTCCTTCATTCCATCTGCACTTCACTAAACAAGAGAGCTGGGGCATCCGAGGTCAACATTCCCATTACATAACTGCACGAAAGAACATCCACTGCAATCATTTGGATTTAACGGACTGCCTGCTCTCCCAAACAGTCTGTTAAATGGAAGTTTTGTTGTGACGCAAGTGTCAACTTGCAAAACATTCCTATGTTGGTTTCCAAGTTGCCATACAAAAGGGGCAGAGGGACACACCTTAAGGACAGACAGTAAATAAACATTTTTATCTCATTCGGAAAATATCAAGTGTGGCTCTTCAAACTTTCAGCACCTTAAGGACAACGCTTCAATTCAAAAACAGCCTTCAGCCAAACTCCGTGGAACGTTTACAGGTAATTCCTCGGCTTACAATCATCACGGAGGCCAAAATTTCATGTTGCTAAGTGATCACCTAAATTGGTTAGGTGGGTTTTGTCTCACTGTACGGCTTTCTTTTGGTGCAGTTAAATGAACCGCTGCAGTTCTTAAGCTAGTAACGTAAGTGAATCTGATTTTCCCAATGACACCGCAACTGGCGTAAGGCCATGCCAGTCGCCAAGCCTCTGAATTTTGTTCACGTGACCAGGGGAAGGCTGCCAACAGTCGTAAGAGTGAAAAATAGCCCTAAGTCACTTTTTTCTCCAGGGGCGTTGCAACTTGGAAACGTCACTAACTCGAAGACTACCGGAACTTGTCAAGGAATTCTTAAACAGAGGTGAAATAGATCTTACGTTGCAGGAACAGCTGTTTGTTTATTAACCGGCGGCATCCTTAATATGGGTGGCCTTTTCTTCTTTGGTCCTAGAAGAAAAAGGACATTTTTAAAAACAGTTTATTCATATATTATGTCAGGGGTCTCCAACCTTGACAACTTTAAGACTTGTGGACTTCAACTCCCAGAATTCTCCAGCCGGCTATGCAGTTTATTTATACATTACATCAGAGGTCTCTAAACCTGGCGACTTTAAGATTTGTGGACTTCAACTCCCAGAATTCTCCGGCCAGCTAAATAGACCTCACTTACCAACTTATTTGGCTTCGCCGTTATGCTGGCTGGAGAATTCTGGGAGTTGAAATCCACAAGTCTTAAAGTTGCTAAGTTTGGGGACCCCTGCATTATGTACATAAGTGCTTAGTAAACAGTGTATTGTCTGCAACATTTGGCTTATATAATAGTACTTTTCCCCCTCCTAATTTCTACCTCTATTATCCAACCATTTGTAAAACTAATCATCCCATGTTCGAAAATACTGTCTTCTTTTTCTTTTATCTTTAATGTCAATCTGTCCATTTCTGCACAATCTAAATTTTTTAAAATTACATCTTCTCCTGTAGGTGTTTCCTCATTTTTGTCCAGTACTGTGCAAATACCATTCTTGCTGCTCTCAATACATTATATTAACGTAATAATATTATGTAAGGCAAAGGACATTTTTAAATAGCCAAACCGCCTGAGAGGACAAGGTTTCTGTTCATATACAGGGCCAAACTATGGTTTGTTCAATGGTGGTTTTTTAAAAACACACACGTAAGTAGCTGCGTTTACATCATGTGCTAAACCCAACCAAAGGCATGGGTGAATCAGGACTATGAGAATTGGTGCAAAATGAGGGGCTGGGCTAGAAAGACCCCATCTAAGTCAAAATGCTTTCCACCCGTTGTCGTTGCATTGGCTTCACCGTCTCACAGCCCAGCCTACCTCGCAGGGCTGTTGAGAGGATAATAGGTGAAAAAACTCATCTACATTCCTTTTTTTTTAATTCCATTCGGAAGAGACATACCCAATTCCTGACAACATATGAAGAACCGTTGCAGGAATTGGGCATGTCTAGTTTAATGAAAAGAAAGACCAGGGGTGCATGAAAGCAGTCTTCCAATATTTGAGAGGATATTGTAGACATGCCAAACAAGTGTTTTTCAGCAGTGGAGGAATTTTTTTATTTTTTATTTGAATAGACCTCACTTACCAACTTTTCGCTTTTCCAAGGATCCTTTGGGATCTGCAAGAGAAAAGGGGGGAGGTTAGAAAAGAGCTACCGTTAAAAAAAAAAAGAAGTCAGAATAGCTGCCTAAAAGCCCATGGAGGCCCATGTGAGGCCAATAAAATTCTTGCAAAAAGTTTTGTCAGATTCCATGTCGGCCAAACCCTTTCACGCAGCCAATCTGGAAACCACATTCTGAAGTCCACCATGAGAGAAACGTGCTTTAGACAGAAAACCTTCCAGTATTATTTTCTATAGAAATAGCGTTTGATTTTGTTAGTTTGCATCCACTCAACCGGTGTTGGCTAGAGAAACCTCTGCATCCAGCAGCTCCGTTCTAATTTGCAGGCTTGCTTGTCCTACTTGAACGTTAGCCAACTTTCCTGCGTCTAAGTTCCAATTCTGACATGACATGATCAAAACCACTAGAGGTCCTTTCGCTGCTAGAATTTCAAAAGCCAACCCCGGAAGGCAAGGAAGACCTCTTGTAGGTTCCCGCAAGGAGATTTTGAACCTGTATTAAAAAGTAAAAATCAAGAAAAGGGGGAGAGAGGAAACTAGTTATAAGGGATGGATAGATGGATGGTTGAAAGGAAAAATTAAGAGGGGGGGTGGGAGGAAGGAAGGATTAAAAGGAGGGAAGGAGGGAGAGAGGGAGGAAGGAAGGAAGGGACCAAGAACTCCTGAATGCTGATTGCAATTGACCACAATTTGCAAAGCTGTATAACTACTAGGAAATTTGAAGTATGATGCAAAAGCTATCCAAAAAGAGAGCTTTATTGGACGATTAACCCTTCTCCCCCTAACTTTGTCTTCTGCCTGCCTACCTACCTACCTACCTACCTACCTACCTAATCTCCAATACAAGGATAAGGGAAAGCAGCCATTGCAACAGCTTACACATTACAGTAAACCAAGGTTTGTTCTGACTGTGCTTAGCAGCTCAACAAACCATGGTGACCTGGTGTGAACCTCATGCAAACCTCTAAATGCTAGGAAGGAAGGAAGGAAGGAAGGAAGGAAGGAAGGAAGGAAGGAAGGAAGACAGGCAAGGCAGCCATCAGATTCCCTGCAGAAGGAATACAGCTCCTCTGTTTATCACCCCATTTATTTTAAGACCGTATACGCTACCCTTCCAGCTAGGTATTTCCCACTTCCACAAACATTTGCAGGGATTACAACAGGGCACAGAACCAAGGCTCCCTTATCCGTGGGAGGAGCCGTCGTCTTCTCTTGCAGAAGCAATGAAAAGGGACTTGAGAAGAATTCCGAAACTCTGGGAGAATCCCATTCTAGATACAGCAACCTCCAACCTTGGCAAATTATGTGTGGACTTTCAACTCCCAGAATTCCCCAGCCAGCGTCGCTGTCTTAAAAAGCTGCCAAAGTTGGCGACCCGGCATTTTGGCAGGTGGCTTTGTCAGAAACAGAGTAGTTTAGTTTAGTTTAATTTACTTCATTGTAATTGCACTTCGCACAATGAAATTAAATACCATCTTCAGTGTACATTATGACTATGAAAATAAAACACAAAAACACACCCTTCACATTCTATACACTGAATTGAAAACCCTTGGTATTGCATTAATATTGCACTATACAGTCTCCTGCTTGGGTGCAGGGTTGGACTAGATGACCTACAAGATCCCTTCCAATTCTGTTAATCTATCATCTGACCCCTGGGAAGAGTTTGCTCTTCAAAGCACAGAGCAGAAATCTTTCTGCCCCCTTCCCCAAAATAGCAAAATAAAGTTACTCGAACAGAGAAACACAGGACAAAACTCCACCCCGAAGTCCACTTTCATTTTATAGGTCCCTGGAACAAACGCTGCCTTGTGGCTTGATCCGAACCCAAGACTATTAAACTTTTGAGGCAATGGCTCAAAAGCCTTAGTAAGACCACACCTAGAGTAGTACTGTGTCCAGTTTTGGTCACCACACTATAAAAAAAAGATGCTGAGGATCTAGAAAATGTGCAGAGAAGAGCAACGAGGATGATTAGGGGACTGGAGACTAAAAACATATGAAGAACGGTTGCAGGAACTGGGCCTGGCTAGTCTATTATTATTATTATTATTATTATTATTATTATTACTTTTTAAGAGAAAGTGCAGAGAAGAGCAACCAGGATGATTAGGGGACTAGAGACTAAAACACATGATAAATGGTTGCAGGAACTGGGCCTGGCTAGTCTAGGGAAGAGAAGGACCAGGGGAGACAGGATAGCAGCCTTCCAATATTTGAGGGGCTACCACAGAGAGGAGAAAGGGGTCAAGCTATTTTCCAAGACACCCCAAAGGCCAGAAAAGGAATAACGGACGGAAGCTGATCAAGGAGAGATTCAACCTAGAAATAAGGAGAAATTTTCTGACAGTGAGAACCATCAACCCATGGAACAGACGTTGCCCTCAGAAGTTGTGGGAGCTTCATCCCTGGAGACTTTCAAGAAAGAGACCGGACTGCCATCTGTCAGAAATGGTGTAGGGTCTCCCACTTGGGCTAGGGGTTGGTCTAGGTGACCTACAAGGTCCCGTTCCAACTCTGATTATCTGTTCTCTGCTTGATTTTACAAAAGGGCGCTTTTTAAAAGAAAAAAGAAAAATCAAGAGGCACGTGGCTTGTGTAATAGCTCTCCCCAGCCCCCCGCTTCCCTCCCCAAATTTGGCAAGCGACAAGGAGCGTTCACGGGTGGATTTGAACCAGGATTTAAGGAAGAGGAGAGAGAGAGAGAGAGAGAGCCTGGCAGAGTACATTATTTGGCTTTGCCGCAGACGATGAATAGCCCTTTACTCATCCAGTGTGACTAACCACCCAGTCTGGTCAATCCAGTTTTTTTCGGTCCGCTAAAAATCTCCTGAGAGCTATGAGAGGATGATGTATAATTTGCATATACTGTCCAAGGTAGTCCTCAACCCCCATGGCTCATTTAGCGACCGTTCCAAGTTACGAAGGCCCTGAAGGAAATGACTGACGACCGTGTTTCACACTTCGTAGGAGCTGAAATTCAGGCGCTTGGCAATGGATTCGTACTTACGACCGCTGCCATGTCCTGGAGGTCACGTGATTCCCCTTTTGCAAACTTTGGACAAGCGAAGATCGCTACAGATCCGCTTAATAACCGTGTTACTAACTTAACGATGGCAGGTGATTTGCTTAACAACCGTGGCAAGAAACGTGGTTGTAAGTCGAGAAGTACCTGTGTATGATTCTGCAAATTCAGAAGGGAAGCCAAAACTATATTTGCACACACACATTTCCCCTTTTGGTGCCTGGAATGGGCCACCCTCCTGTGTGCAGAACATTAAGGAGAAGATTAGCTTTGGATTTGCGATTTTTTTTTTCCAGGACCGTTGCAACTTGGAACGGTCACTAACTCGATGACTACCTGAGCTTGTCAGGAATTCTTAAAAAGAAAGAAAATAGATCTTACTCAAACTGACGGCCGTTTGTTTAACCGCCGATTGAAATTACAACAGGGTGCATGAAAAATGTCACCCCAACACACACACACACACACACCCGTAAGTCACACGACGTTTGGCAAATGTCTTGCCTTTAGGAAGGCACAATGAGGACTAGCACCTCGCCTGGCAGCCTCACGGGGATGGACAGACGGAGCCCTAACTTCAACTAAAAAAAAACCCCAACTATTCACCTTCCACCGCCTTCCTTCCTCTAAGTCTCCTTGGCGGGGCGCCTGCAACACCCCGAATTTGGAAAAGGACAACCTGTAACTCTCCGCCCACTCAGGCTGCCAGCCCTGTGAACACCTGAAGCCTGGAGCGTTTGGGCGACTAGGATCCTGACCCAACAAGCTCTGCAGGAAATTCCACCTTGGTTGGAAGGCTTCTCAGGCAACCAGGACGCAGTATCGGGTTGCTGCACTGAGCTTGCAGCTCCTTAGGGACAGCCATGTATGCACACGCACCACAGGCAGAGGCTGCAGAAAACACAACGGAGGCCAGGCCTCTGTGCACTTTGCACCTCCTGACTCCTTCCAGTTCACGGGTGCGTTGGCAAGCTAACCATCACTAAACCAGGGTTATCCAACGTTGCTGGGTTTTAAGACTTGTGGATTTCAACTCCCAGAATCCCCCAACCAGCAATCTTGTTGACTTTGAGACTTTTGGACTTCAACTCCCAGAATTCCCCAGCTAGCAACCTCGGTGACGTTAAGATTTGTGGATTTCAACTCCCAGAATTCCCCAGCCAGCAATCTTGGTGACTTTGGGAGTTGCGGACTTCAAACTCCCAGAATTCCCCAACCAGCAATCTTGTTGACTTTTGATTCTTTGGGCTTCAACTCCCAGAATTCCCCAGCCAGAAATTCTATTGATTTTTAAGACTTGTGGACTTCAACTCCCAGAATTCCCCAACCAGCAACCTTGGTGACATTAAGTTTTGTGGATTTCGACTCCCAGAATTCCCCAGCCAATAATCTTGGTGACTTTGAGACTTGTGGACTTCAACTCCCAGAATTCCCCAGCCAGTTTTGGGAGTTCTGAGAGTTGGAAGTCCGCAAGTCTTAAAGTCACCAAGATTTGACACACCTGATTTAAAGGAAACAGGGGTGGGGAGGAATCCCGCAGGTCCAAAATCCTCCTCCAGAATGGACAGCATCCTAGTTGGATCACCAGCTGATTATCCAAAGGCCCAGCAGAGGATTCTACATTTCTGCAAAGTTTGCTCATCTGGTGGCTTTGAATTTTTTTCTCCCCCTTTTACACCAGTGGCTGGAGATCAACCACAGACGGAAAGCGCACGTCAGAAAAATAAAAAACCAACCAGGACCCAAAACCTTCAGAAATGATTCCGCAGCAATATTTGGATTTAAAACAGGAAGGTTGTGGAATGGATGATAATGCATAATATCTCATCCAAAGCAAAGCCAAACCTTAAGCACCCACAGGCAACGGGAGTTTGCTTGTTTATTTCGCTTACTGTATGGACTGGGAAATCGACTGCAAAGGCAATTCTAATAAGCATTCTTTTCCAAATTCAAAACAAAAACAAACTGGAGATAGGAGGAAGAGATTTTTTTCCCCCCGAAGATTCTGGATTGGGGCATTTAATTGTCCAGGCAATGCAAAATCTCCTGTTTTACTACTACTGATATCCCTTCTATTGTGGCACAGATTTCTGGGTTATGCATTGACAGGAAGGAAGGAAGGAAGGAAGGAAGGAAGGAAGGAAGGAAGGAAGGAAGGAAGGAAGGAAGGAAGGAAGGAAGGAAGGAAGGAGTGAGTGAGTGAGTAAAGGGAGGGAGGGAGGAAGGAAGGAAAAAGGGAGTGAATGAGTAAAGGGAGGAAGGAGGAAGAAAGAAAAAGGGAGTGAATGAGTGAATAAAGGAAGGGAGGGAGGGAGGGAGGAAGGGAGGGAAGAAAGAAGGAAGAAAAAGGGAGTGAATGAGTGAAAAAAGGGAGGGAGGGAGGAAAGAAGGAAAAAGGGAGTGAATGAGTAAAGGGAGGAAGGAGGAAAAAGGGAGTGAATGAGTAAAGGAAGGAGAGAGGGAGGAAGGAAGGAAAAGGGGAGTGAATGAGTAAACGAAGGGAAGGAGGGAGGAAGGAAGGAAGGAAGGAAGGAAAAAGGGAATGAATGAGTGAGTGAGTAAAGGGAGGGAGGGAGGAAAGAAGGAAAAAGGGAATGAATGAGTAAAGGGAGGGAGGAAAGAAGGAAAAAGGAAGTGAATGAGTAAAGGAAGGGAGGGAGGGAGGAAGGAAGGAAGGACTTAATTCCTTGGATGTCAGACACGCTTCGCCCCATGAGAGCAGGACAGGGGTGCCTTAAAAGCCCTATAAACGTGCCACCGTTTGTTTTCTGAGGACTCAAAAGAAGACCCGATCCCCAGCCAGTGCAATCCAGGATTGAGACCCACTGGGCCTGTTTTAGAAGGCCAGGAGAGCTTGGATCCATTTCCTAGTGGACAGATGGACATTTCTCAAAAGCTGCAATGCAGGACACACGCACTGCCACGATTGTCCTGGCTGGGTTGCCCAGCAACTGTTGGTTTTGGTCCAGGCGGCAACCTATAGCAAGTAGAACTCTCCGTTGCTGGCCTTCTCCATTAATTTCCCTAAAAGGGAAATCCCTCTTTAAACAAAAACCCAAAAATAAACACCCTCTTCTTTAAAAGCTTGCTAGCAGGACAGCAAGGTGTGTTTTTTGGGGAAAGAAAAGCTCAGCTACACACCCTAATCCCTGAAAGAATGGATCATTATATGCTGAGTTGGAAACACTGAATTTAAGGAAAAGAAGGACCGGGGTGACATGATAGACGTCTTCCAATATTGGAGGGGCTGCCCCGAAGAAGAGGGAGTCGAGCTATTCTCCAAAGCACCCGAAGGCAGGACAAGAAGCAACGGGTGGAAACTCACCAAGGACAGAAGCAACTTAGAACTAAGGAGAAACTTCCTTAACGGTGAGGACAATTAACCAATGAAACGGGAGTTGACTCCAGAAGTTGTGGGAGCTCCATCACTGGAGGTTTTTAAGAGATTGGACAACTAGAATGGTACATAGAGGACCTCCTGCTTGGGCAGGAGGTTGGACTAGAAGATCTCCAACGCCCCCTCCAACTCTGTTCTTCTATTCAATGTCCCTACATCTAAGGACCTGCCACAAAGAAGACGTGGGTCAACTTATTTTCCAAACCACCAGGAGGAAAGACGAAAAGCAACGAGTGGAAATGAATCAAGGAGAGAAGCAACCGAGAACCTAGAGAAATGTTCTGACAGGGAGAATGGTTGACTGAAATGACTTGTCTCCAGGAGTTGGGAATACTCAGACACTGGAAGTTTTGAAGAAGAGGCTGGACAGCCACTTGGCTGAAATGGTCTAGGGTTTCCTGCCTGACCAAAGGGGTTTGACTAGAAGGCCTCTTCCAACTCTTGTTATTCTCAATAGATTGTCCCTCATAAAGCAACACAATTAACCAGCAAATGGCGTAAAGCAACACAATTAACCAACAA
Source organism: Pseudonaja textilis (assembly GCF_049901715.1). Lineage (NCBI taxonomy): Eukaryota > Metazoa > Chordata > Lepidosauria > Squamata > Elapidae > Pseudonaja > Pseudonaja textilis. The sequence continues at coordinate 4,034,039 of NC_142003.1, forward strand.
ACAGCAACAGACTCCAATTCTCACTCGTCCTCTGCAGAACTGACCGACTGAAAAAGGGGAGCTGCAAAGGATCTGGCAATCCCTCCAGAAGGATCCTGGTTGCTGACCGCTGCCCTGGTTTTTCTGACGCTGGCACAGTTGCAGCCAGAGAAAGAAGGAAAGGCGGCTGTACTATATTTCATGAATAGGTTGTATACAAAACGCTGCCAAGACAGTAGCAAATCCGGCTTCTCTTTTCTATTCTGGCTGAGAAATGAAATTGACTCATTTATCAAAAGGGCATTGACACTTGCGATAAACGACTGCCAGGTGTTACTTGACTGTATAGGAACAGATAGAAGCATTAAAGCTGGCTGGGTGATTCTGGGCCAATTGCCAGGAGATTGTGAGTTCTAGTCTTCCCTTCGGCATGAAAGCCAGCTGGGTGACTTTGGGCCAAACACTGGGAGACTGTGAGTTCTAGTCTTCCCTTCGGCATGAAAGCCAGCTGGCTGACTTTGGGCCAAACACTGGGAGACTGTGAGTTCTAGTCTTCCCTTTGGTATGAAAGCCAGCTGGGTGATTTTGGGTTTGTCACTCTCTCTCAGTCCAACCTACCCCACAGGGTTGCTGTTCTGGGGAAAATAAGAGGAGGGGGAATTAGGTATGTTCGCCACCTTGACTTATAAATCAAACAATAAAAAAGGCAGGGATTGAAAACCCCAATAAATACATGATTTACTTCTATTTGTTAAGCTTCCTTTTCTCCTCAAAGGGTTTTGATGATCCTTTTTTGAGGTTCTGCCAGCGCTCCATTCTCTCTAAGGCTTGGCTTGGCACCCCGTCCCCAAAACCATCCTGGAGACCCCTACCAAAGCTGTTTTTAAGTCTAAAGGGGCTGCTCTTTAGACCGAGGCAAACTTAAGTTCCAATCCTTAAAAAAAAAAAAAAAAACCTCAAAGATTAAACATTCTGCAGTGGTGCCATCTCACTTTCCTCCCTCGCTGCCCGGTTCAGTCTTTCCAAATGCCAAGACTTCTCCCCTACTACTGTATTATTTTAATAAAAAGCAAGACAAAAAAAAAACCAAACAGCCTTCCAGCAACCTTCATTTGGAATTCTCCTCCTAAACTTCCTTGCACGGTTTCCAAGAAGACTGTAAAACTCCTCTTTTGTTCCAGAAGAACATTTTGGCCTGCCTGAAGCCGGTGAGGTCACCAGCCTTTGAGTCACCAAAAGGATGGTAAAAATACATTCACCCCCTTCCTCTGGCGACTGGACAGATCTCCGAGACAAGCAAAACTTCTGTTGGGCTGGGAAAAACATGTAAATCTTGCAGGCCACAAGGCAGATGATTTGAGTCTTGGGAAAACCACGGGTTGGGATGGGTTTGGGGCCGGCGATCAAAAGAAAGAATACAGGTAGTCCTTAACTTATGACCACAATGGAGCCCCCCGCAACATTCTGTTGTTAAGTGAGACCTTTGTTCAATTTTGCTCCCTTTCCCCATCTTTCGTTGCCAACGTTGTTCGGTGAATCAGTGCAAGAGGATAAGTTAGTAACCTGCTTGGTAAGTGAATCTGACTTCTCCGTTGCTTGCGGGAAGGTCGCCGAAAGGGGTTAATGTGACAGCCCACCCCGAAGGCTGCGATTTTCATAAATACGAGTCAATGGCCAAGCATCCGAATGATCATGGGGACGGCTGCCAAGGTTGTAACTCTGAAAGACGGTCGTAAGCCAGGTTTTTCAGTGCCGTTGTAACTGGAACAGCCACTAAATGAACTGCTGTTAAATCGCAGACTTTCTGTATTCCCTTCCTGTGGGTCATCCTTTCTTAAAATAGCTGGTTGATTACAATCCGGATCCTCTCTCGCAGAGCTAGTGTTTCAAAACTCCTAAGTTGGCCTCTTTCTATGTGTGAGGAGCAGTCGTAAGTCCCTGTTTTCCGGCACCGTTGTAACTTCCAACAGTTGCTCAACAAAACGGTTGAGGGACCACTTATACATCTTGGCATTCCATGTCAAAGTTGAGACCAGCCTCTTAAAACGCAAGGGTAGGATTCTGCCGGTTCGGACCGGTTCACATGAACTGGTTGTTCCAACGATTAGTTGCCCCTGCGCCAGTCTGTCCTATATTTCTGTGTTTTGCAGCTCAGCTGATTCCCACGGCAACAGCGGATTGCCGCATAAATCAACTGTTTTTAATTCACCAGGGCTGCAGTAGAAGGTGTTGTGGTTTGCTGGCAGCAGGTGTGGATGGCTGAGGTCTCGGAGAGCGAGGACTCAGATGAGTGGCCTGCGTGTGATGCAGGAATGGGGCCAGGACCATCAGGGAGTGGAGGCCTTCGGAGATTGTGGAGGCTGGCAGCAGCGATGAAGAGGTCCCCGAGGAGCCTGTTTCCACTGTGCATGCATGCAGGGCTGTTCAAAGGAAAGAGCAGCTGCAGCAGCAAGGGCGACTCAAAAGTAAGGCTGCAAGGTGATGGCCCCTCCCTTAAGAGATAAAAGCCAGCTGAGAAACCGGAGTTCTTTGCAGGAAGCAAAGAAGTTTTTGCACTTAAGCCTTGTAGATGTTCGGAATGTCTTGGTTGGTGTTTGGAGAATCTTTGTGTTTGAAATATTTCTTAGTAACTTTACCCAGTGTTCTTGACAGCCTTGCACAACCATAGCAAGGCTCGATGAGTTTGAAACAGCCTTTTAACCGGGAAGGAACGGAATTCATAGAGAAGCATTAAAAGGTTTTGCTGTTACCTCCGTTTGGTGGTTGTTTCCTTGGAACAAGGTTTGGGTCAGAACAGAAGGTAAGTTTTAGAGCTGTTTTCAAACACACCGCCCGCATGCTCACCAAACCGGTTGTTACACCGGTTGAATCCCACCTCTAGGTGGGTGCCATTTTCCAACTAGACCTTCTCGGTGGCAGCCCCTTCTGATCTTTCCCGCCAAGAACGACCCGGTGCGCTTCCTTCTCCGACACTGTTAGCCCAAACTAAAATGCAGGGGGATTGGTGCCACTTTTTGAAAGGGGAGAAAGGGGCACCCCTGGAAATATGATGACATTTTTGAATAAAAATACGGCCGCTTCGGTTTGCCAAGGACACTGCTGTCCGCCGGACTTCATCGAGGTTTGCAAAATGTCCCCACTCCCCAGTGGAATGTGGAACATCCCACTGCAAAAGTGGCCAGAGGGGACCGGAGATTAAGAAGAGCTTAATCTCCGCTTAATCTGGGGCTCGGAATGCCCCATTTGGAGGGGTGCATGTGTGAGTGTGTGTGTGTGTCACAATGCTCCATGACAGCACAATTTCCGATAGCCTTGGCATTCGGTTTGACGTCCTGCACCAAAAAGTCCCAGGAAAGAAGGAAGCAGCTGGCGATAGACTCTCCTGCCTTCTAAAGAGGAAAAAAAAATGCCCTGGGATTTCAATTCCCAGGGCAAATTATAGCCCTCACCCACCCACTCACTCAAAGAGGCAGAGTGTAATGCCAACCGACAAAATAAAATAAAATAAAATAAAAAATTGGCTGGCAGCGGGAGAGGAAGTCCGAAAATAAATAAAAATCAAGACGCTTTGGACTGAATTATTTGCAGCGGCCTGGCATCAGAATTACGGATTGCACCGCTTCTATAACTCTACCTCTCTTTCCAGGAAAGCCTCGTGCAATTTTGCATTAAGGCGGCATCCAAATCCAGTCTGGTCCTCGTTTAGCAACTGGCAGCTTGGTCTCTCACAGGAGCAGTCACTAAACGAAACCATGATTCTGATCTTTCTGCTTTTTCACCAGCTTTGCACACCCGCCATCGAAGGGAAGATGGTTTGCCAAGGGACTTTCTCATCAAACGGTCACTGAGCAAGGAGGAGCCGTTGTGGGTCCCGCAAGAGGAACACGCTGGCCTACCTCACAGGGGTGTTAACACCGGCTCATCTGATCTTTAGGATTTGCAGTCTCTAACCCTCACAAGAGACAGCCAGGGTGAAGAAGGACCTTCCTGCAAAATGTTTCGAGTGTAGAAACGTTGAGGCCAGCTCCACTGATGTGCAGAGGGTCGCTGTGTGCCCTTGCGTGTCAATTGCACAACAGCCCTCTGGAACGCTTCAAACAATGCTAGCAATTCTTTCATCCTAAAACCAGCAACTTGCCTCTTGTCCTTATGTCAACACAATGAGTTCCTAGGAATTTCGACTCAGATACCAAAGATTCTATACTGGTGCAATAATCCAGGAAACGGGCAAAGACACAAACACAGCATTCTTAACTTAAAAAAAAAAACACTTTAAAAAAAACCTATATTCATGGCTGGCTGGGGAATTCTGGGAGTTGAAGTCTACTCATGTTCAAACTGCCAATGTTGAGAAACACTTGTCTGTCTGTCTAATTATCTATCAATCGTTATCTATCTATTTATCTATTTTCTGTTATCTATCATCCATCATCTATATCTTCTATTAATTATCTATCATATCTATCAATCATTATCAATCATTATCTATTTTATATTATCTAACTAGCATCTATCTAGCATCTCTCCAACTCTCTAGCTATCTACTTATCATTATCTATATATCTGTATCTGTATCATCTATCATTATCTATCTATCTATCTATCTATCTATCTATCTATCTATCTATCTATCTACCTATCCTTTGCAAACTTTTCTGCATTTGGGCACGAAAAAAAAAATAAACTGGCAGGATTGAGCATAATTTAATTTACATAAAGGGAAAAAAAAAATGTCAGTCAAGCTTACTTTTTGGTGACTGCATGGCTATCCCCACCTAGTGTTTTTTGGCAGCCGTACAAAAGTACGGCTAGCCACCTGCAGTCTAGTCTAATATCACTTAGTGGTCTCCCATCCAACTATCATACCCAAGTCCATTTGGTTTAGCAAATGCGCAGACCGTAGTCCCCTTCTTGTAGGGGATTCAGAATAAATTTGCTATCCTGACCGATATGCGCTAAAGATTGCAATTTGCAACTGTTTTCAGAAAATTGAGCTGCAGGGGAGTATTCCCCCCCACCCATAACCTCACTCCCCCTTCCACCCCATGATAAAGGGGGGCCATGAATATTTATCCCTGCCCATCTGTAAGCCACATAGCCTTTGCAAGACAGCATGCAGTCTACCAACAGCTCCTGAAAGAGGGGGAAGAGGCTACCTCTAAGCATGGACAGAGCACACTGGCCCAACACACAAACACACACACCAGTTTCGGTCGATTGGAAAGCAGGAAACACAGCTCAGTATATTTCTTTTGAGGTGGGAGGAGAGAAGGAAGAATGAGCAAAGGTTGCAAGGAAGGATGCACGGGGACTAACGTCAGCTCCCTCTCCCCGGCCGTTTGGGTGGGGGGTGCAGGGGGGGGCTGGAAACAGCAGCTGATCGGGGAGGAGCCAATGGAATTCCCCCCACCTTCCTTCCCGTCGCTTTTTTCCCCCCCTTTTTGTCCAAAGGAAGGCCGGGCCTCCCGTTTGCAGAAGTTGCAAAAAGAAAAGGGGAGGAAGGCGAGAAGCCGCAATCCTTTTCTTTGCAAAAAGACAGAGCAAAATTATATATACATATATATATATATATATATATATATATATATATATATACATATATATATATTTTAAGGCATGGGTGCAGCTTTTTCCGAACTTCGCCTGCACGACAGAGCTGCAAATTCGTCAAGCGCCGGCCGGAAATCCCGTAGAAAGTTTTGCAAGAGCCCCCCTCGCCTCCTTCTCCTCCTCCTCAACCTGCCCCCGGCTTTCGCGACGGGGTCAGATCTCTCCCCCACCCCACCGCCCCAATTGCTCATATAACCACAATTTGAGGAAAGGGCGCAAGCCCACAAGCGGCGACCCCTTCCCACCTACCCCAACCGGCGCCGTGCAAAAGCCTTTGCACCGCCGCCCTTTGCATTTTCTGCTTCCCCCGTGCAAAAACTGTGCAAACCAGCCCCCCGTGCAAAAGTTCGGAGCTTTGTTTTTGCACTTTCATAACGCATTTCCCTTTCTTTCCCTCTCTCCCCCGTGCATATTTTAACTTTTCAAAACCCCCCATCACCCCACGCCACCGCTGCAGAAACGGGCGTGTTTAACCTTGCACAGGGAAAAGAAGAAAAAGAAAAGGAGAAAACTCGGATCGCAGCAGCCCCTTCTCTCGCCCTCCCTCCTCCTCCTCCTCCCCCCCTCCCCGCAGCCACACAATTCTTGTTATTATTATTATTATTATTAATTTGCAATTGCAACATAAGCGCTACCTTGTTTTTGTCCATTGCCGATTTCCCAGAAGTTACGGAACCAGCAAAAAAAAAAAACGCAGACACACACACACACACACACACACGCCTTGCAGGGGTGACTCTGTACGTGTGTGTGTGAGTGTGTGTGTGTTGTGCGCCCGCTTCGAGGCACCTGGTCTGGTTGCAAAAAAAAAAAAAAGATTTTTTTTTTAAAAACCACCCGGTGACAGTTAGTCCAAGGATCGATGCACGCGCTTAAGATCCCGGGCACGACCGCGGCCGCTGTCCCATTTCGCTTGCACGCTCAGTCCTCGCTTAAGGTCCGTCCTTCTGCGGGTCGGCCGCACACGCCGGGGGCCGCCGAGTCTCGCCGAGCCGCCGGGAAGCCCATCTTCCTCTTCCTCCTCCGGGAAAGGCGGAGGGGAAATAATAATAATAATAAAATAAAATACAAATATATATATATATATATATATCCAAAATCTTAGTTCCTTCCGACAATAAAAACAGAGGAAATTTTCCCCACCAAAAAAAAGAAAAAAAAAGGAAAGGAAAAAAAAAAGAGAAAAGGTTGCAGGGAATCTTTTGGGGGGCTGCTGCTCAGATTACATGGGGGGGAAAGAAACACACAAACAAAGACACACACACACACACACTCCGCAACTGAAGTTGTAAAAAGAACCCGGAGAGATTCAGCGCTTGACGTCAAACAGGAAGCTGGAAAGAAGCCAAAAGGGGCGGGGCTCCAGGAATGCCCTGTTCTTTTTTGGAGGGGGGGCGGGAAGAGAGAGAGAGAGAGAGAGAGAGAGAGACCGGTCTACCTCCGATGCACCCAGCGGAGTCCCCGTCCCTTTTCAAGGGGAGGGGGCGTGTGCAACACCCACCCGCGGCTTGCTTCTTCTCTCCTTTGTGGGGGTCTTTTTTTGTGTGTGTGCAAAAGCTGCCCCCTCCTCTTGCTAAAGAGGATGCCCCCCTGCGTCGTCCAACCCCTCCCCCCCGTCCCCTCCCCTCCTTAAGGGCTGCAGGGAGGAGGGGAAGATGTGGGGGGCGATGGCCCACCCCTCAATGACGAAGAGGGTGGACAGTTTCTCCTTTGAGGGTCTCCCTGCTCTAATTCGAAGGCTGGTTGCTCTTTAAGGTTCTCCCCCACCCACGCACCCCTTCCCCGTTTGGCTATGGGTGCAACCCGGGCAGGGGTTTAAAAACGGGAGGGAGGGAAGAAAAAGAAAAAAGGGAGGGAGGAAAGAAGGGAAGGGAAGGAAAAAGGGTGGGAGGGAAGGAAGGAGGGAGGAAGAAGGGCAAGTAAAGGAAAAGGAGGGAAGGAGAAGGAAAGGAAAAGGAGGAAGGGAAGGAGGAAGGAGGGAAGGTAAAGGGAAAAGGGTAGGAGGGAGGAAGAAGGGTAGGTAAAGGAAAAGAGAGAGGGAAGGAGAAGGAAAAGGAAAAAGGAAGGAGGGAAGGTAAAGGAAGAAGGGCAGGTAAAGGAAAAGAGGGAGGGAAGGAGAAGGAAAGGAAAAGGAGGAAGGGAAGGAGGAAGAAGGAAAAGTAAAAGAAAAAGGGAGGGAAGGAAAGGAAAAGGAAGGGAAGGAGGAAGAGTAAAAGAAAAAGGGAGGGAAGGAGGAAGAAGGGTAGGTAAAGGAAAAGAGGGAGGGAAGGAGAAGGAAAAGGACGGAGGGAAGGACAAAGGATGAAAAGTAAAAGAAAAAGGGAAGGAGGGAAGGTAAAGGAAAAAGGGAAGGAGAGGAGGAGGGAGGAAGAAGGGTAGCTAAAGGAAAGGAGGAAGGGAAGGAGAAGGAAAGGTAAAAGAGAAAAGGGAGGGAAGGAGGAATGATGAAGGAAAAAGGGAGGTAGGGAAGGAGAGGAGGAGGGAGGAAGGAGGGAAGGTAAAGGAAAAGAGGGAGGGAAGGAGGAGCAAAGGTAAAGGAAAAGAGGGAGGGAGGGAGAGGAGGAGGGAGGGAGGAAGCCAAACACCCAGAGAGTTTGCATAACAGGTGCAAGAGATGGAAAACGCCTGGTAATTTATTAGGGATAATTTCGTGATCATTTCTCATCTATGGACGGCTTATATAAACCCTCAGTGGGCGAGGTGGCCATCTTTATCCTTCCTTCCCCTAGGACGGCTTGTATCCTCCGATAGGTATTCGTACATTTTTTGGGGGGGGGGTCCCCTCTGTTTGTTACCTTTCGGATGGGGGTATTGCCCCCCTTCTTCCAGGAGCTTCCAGCTGAGGCTTAAAGGAAGTGGGGCCTGGCCCTCCTTGGGGCTCCCAGTCTGAAAGAACTGGGCCTTGTGGGCAGTGTGTGTGTGTGTGTCTGTGGGGTGGGGGGAGAGACAGGAAAAAGCAGGTCTCTTGGCAAAAGCCAAGACCCAGAGATTTAAAAATAAAAGATCTTTCCCGCTTCCCCCCCACTCCCTTGTGGTAGGAAAATGTTTTGTTTGTGTGGCTGGGTAGCCAGGGAACTTTCCTGGATGGGCCCCCACACGATCACGCTCCCCAATCCTGGGTGCTCGGCTCCCCCACCCACTCCCCTCCCCACCCCACCCCTCGTGGTGTCAACCTGCGTCAGGAGTGAAACAGAAGCCCCGCTGGAGCGTGGACAAGGCAGATGCCAGCAAGGGACGATATAAGCTTACACCAGCCTGATATATTTTGAAAGAGGGGTGGGGAGGAGGAGACGGAAAGCAAACACACAGACACACACACACACAGAGGCACAAACGCACACAGGGCTCCTCTGCACAGACAGACAGACAGAAAGAGATCCCAGGAAGGTCCCTGCTGGCAGCATAGTTTGCGCTGGCAGCCCTGATGAGAAAAATGCAACTCGGTCTTTAATTTCTTCTCTTCTTTTCTTTCTTTCCTTCTTTTCCTTCCTTTTCTTCCTTCCGTTTTCTTTCTCTATCTGTCCTTTTTCTTTCTTTCCTTCGTTTCTCTCCTTTTTCTCTTTCCTCTTTCTCTTTTCTCTTTTTCCTCTTTCTTTCATTCCTTTTCTTTCTCCCTCTCCTTTCTCTCTCTCTCTCTTTTCTTTCTTTTCTCCCTCTTTCTTCTTTCTGTCTGTCTGTCTCCCAAAGGCCCGTGCATTTTCCTTTTTTTTTAAAAAAAAAAAGGAATAAAAGAACCAAAGTTTCTAGTCTTCACCCTTTTCTCCATCCTGCTTAAAAACAAAAAACCAACCCCTTGCATTCTGCCCGTGGGATCAGAAAGGGCAAATGTGCTCTGAGCCGAGGATTAAGCGAAGGGGATGTGAGAAAGAACAGCGTCTCAAGATAAGCTAAGCTAGAAAAAGAGGCCTAGGCGAGATCTGCTTGTAACGTCCCTACCGAGGAATGTCAATCCTCCAGCAAGTTGCGTATTCACAAGTGCAATTTATATTGGGGAAGAAGAAGGCCTATTTTATTTTATTTTTGTAAGATGGGGGGGTCCTTTCTTCAGCTACGCAGAAATGAGGGCGCCACTCCACGAATCGGACGTTACAACCATCCCCCCATATTAATTAAAGGAAGAGAATCCCGCTCATGAAACCCGGAAGGCCCCTTTCATAAAACGGATTCCAGGTGGGCCTCTAGTTACATCCTTCGGATAATCCCTGCGTGCATCTGAAGCAACCAAACAGAGACCAACTGTGGACCAATGGATCCAGGTTCTCCGTTGCCGAGTCCCAGATCTGCAGATTGAGATTAGACCAAAGGTAGGATTCAGCCGGTTCTGACCGGTTCTAGAGAACCGGTAGCGGAAATTTTAAGCAGTTCGGAGAACCGGCCAATCCCGCCTCTGACTGGCCCCGCCGACCCCATCTCTTCTCCGCCTCCCATTGAGTCCCAGCTGATCGGCTGGGTCTCCTTTGGTTGCCCTGCACAGGAGAACGGAGCTGGAAAGCAGGTTAGTGGGAAATGGGGATTTTGCAGTATTCTTCCCCTGCCACGCCCACCCAGCCACGCCCATAGAACCGGTCGTAAATGAATACCAACCACTGCCCGCCCCCATCTCTTGTCTGCTTCCCATTGAGTCCCAGCTGATCGGCTGGCCCTTCTCTGGTTGCCCTGCACAGGAGAACGGAACTGGAAAGCAGGTTAGTGGGGTGGGGAGGGAAGGGGGATTTTGCAGGATACTTCCCCGGCCACGCCCACCAAGCTGCGCCCACCAAGCCACGCCCACAGAACCGGTAGTAAAAAAATAAAATAAAATTGAATCCCACCACTGGATTAGATCCAATCCAAATGCCACCTCTCCCCCTTGATCTGAGGGCCAGCGAATTTCTCCCTTGGAGAATAAACCGTCCCACCTGCCCGTCTGAGGAGCAAAGTCATCCTGCGCTCCTTGGAGCAGAAAAACTAAATTCTGCAGAATCCAAAGGATGCTGTGAGGGCCCTGAAGTTTGGGGAGTCCTGGCTTGACTCGCCCTTGCACATTAAAAACCGCCATCTGCCGTCAGATTGCAGAGGAAGGTGGTGGTGGGGGAAAAAAAAAGAAAACCGAAGTTTCGGTGCAGCTGGAGAAACTCGTTTTCTTTTCGAGCTTTTAAAAATGAGTCAGGCACCTCACGCCTGGGCCTGGTTGGCAAGAGAAGAGCGGGGCGGGGGGAGCCGGGGCAAGAAAACGTGCCAGTTAGGTTCACCTGGTGTTTCTCAACCTCAGCTATTTGATCATGGGAGGACTTCAACTCCCAGAATTCCCCAGGGAGCCACATATGATAGAGTTGGAAAGAGCAAAAGGATCACCTATATTCCCCAACTTCAGGAACTTGGAGATGGATGGACTTCAACTCCCAGAATTCCCTGGACAGCCATGAATGAATGATAGAGTTGGAAAGAGCAGAAGGATCACCTATATTTCTCAACTTCAGGAACTTGGAGATGGATGGACTTCAACTCCCAGAATTCCCTGGACAGCCATGAATGAATGATAGAGTTGGAAAGAGCAGAAGGATCACCTATATTTCTCAACTTCAGGAACTTGAACATGGGAGGACTTCAACTCCCAGAATTCCCCAGGGAGCCATATATGATAGAGTTGAAAAGAGCAGAAGGAGCACCTAATCCAATTTTTCTCAACCTCCAGAACTTGAACATGGGAGGACTTCAACTCCCAGAATTCCCCAGCCAGCATTGGCACGCCGGGAGTTCAAGTCCACCCAACTTCAAGCTGTTGTGGTGAAGAAACCCTGGGTTAAACCCTGGACAGGGCTATGGGGAGGGGCTGGGATGTGGGGGTCAGAAGAGGGGGGGGGGGAAGGAACTTGGGTTGATGCAACCACAAAATACTTATGTTATGAGACTTTGCCTGCAAGTCCTGTAATAATAGGATCCAGATGAGTTGGAGAAGGGGGAGACTTCCATACACAGATATGCTGAGGTTTGCAAGGCGAAAGTTTTTTTAAAGTGAGAAAATTTTTAAAAAAAGGGATTTAGCAACCCTGTTATTGGCCTTCCATCTAGCTAGGGCGACTGTCATTGCTGCGGGAGGGGGAGTGTGATCTCAACTCCCCCCTCCCTCCGCCAGGGAAGGAAACCCTGACACACACATGTGTGACACATTTTCAGAGAGAGAGAGAGAGAGAGAGAGAGAGAGAACTTTCCTCTCTGGCTTCTTGCAAGATTTCAAGGTCAAGCAGGAAGGAAGACAAAATAATCCACCCCCTCCCCATTATTCCCCAAAACAGTTCAGAAATGGCCATCAACAAGATAGCACCTGGCGGAAAGAGAATCCTGCAGGAACTTCAATTTATGGCCAAAAAAATTAAAAAAATCCTGTGCATTGATGCGTAGAGCAGAACAACGTGGATGGAATAGAATAGAATATGAATAGAATTAGAATTAGAATTAGAATTAGAATTAGCATAGCATAGCATAGCATAGCATAGCATAGCATAACATAGCATAGAAAATATGGAATGGAATAAAGAATAGAATAGAATATGAATAGAATAGAATATGAATAGAATATAGAATAGAATAGAGTATGAATAGAACAGAATATAGAATAGAATAGAAAAATAGAATATAAATATAGAATAAGAATAGAATAGAATTAGAATAGAATTGAATATTGAATATGAATAGAATAGAATATAGAATAGAATAGAAAAATAGAATATAAAATAAGAATAGAATAGAATTAGAATAGAATTGAATATTGAATATGAATAGAATAGAATAGAGCATTATTTATTGGCCATCATCAGTGCTAGAAGAAAAAGGGGTTTGTGGAGATGAGGAGGAGGAGGAGGAGGACTGTGGGGCTGTCCTTGTTGCTCTCTGAGCTTGGTGGTTTTCTTGCAGACATTTCATGACCCAAATTGGGTAACATCATCCTGCTAGTAAAACCCCCACCCCCGACTCCTTACTGGCACCGATGAGGTTACCTAGTTGGGTCATCCAACGTCTGCAGGAAAACCGCCCAGCTCTGAGACAAGGACGATTTCTCCTTCGGAGCAGGAGAGACCAAGCCTGGAATTAGGCAGGCGTGAACCGCCACAGCTGCCTTCTTCACCTGCGGCAGCGAGCTCCCCCTTGACCCGCCCCATCCCACCCGTCACATCACGATCGGTGTGGCAATCATCTGGCCTCCCCTTCTTCTTGAGGAGCTGCCCACCGTTCTCAGCACCGCTTGCCAAATCGTGCCGTGCCCTCTTCTCCCAGCTGCTTCTAAAATATCTGGGAACCGGAGCCCTCGGGGAGGCGCCTGACAGCAAGACAGCTAACCTCTCCGCAAAGCCAGACTTTGGCACATTCACGAGTTCCTGAAAACCTTCCTGGCTTCTCAGAACTGGGAGCGAAAAGGAAAGGGTGTTAAGCAGGCAAGAGTGACTCAGCCTCAGGCAGGGGGATCTTCCTCAGAGCTTGCCACTTGGTGGAAAGAAGGAGGGAGGGAGGGGAGGAGAGGGAGGAAGTTAGTGCTCAGGAGGCTGAATAGCCTTGTGGCCTGACCTCCCCCCGCCCCCCCAGGGAAGGAGGAGACCCAACAACAGATCACGAAGGAGTAAGGTGAGAATAGGATAGGATAGGATAGGATAGGATAGGATAGGATAGGATAGAAATATTGGAATGTAGAATGGAATGGAATGGAACAGAACAGAACAGAACAGAACAGAACAGAACAGAATAGAATAGAAATATTGGAATGTAGAATAGAATAGAATGGAATGGAATGGAACGGAAAATAGAATAGAATAGAATAGAATAGAATAGAATAGAATAGAATAGAAATATTGAATGTAGAATGGAATGGAACGGAACAGAACAGAACAGAACAGAACAGAATAGAATAGAAATATTGGAATGTAGAATCGAATGGAATGGAATGGAATGGAACGGAACGGAATGGAAAATAGAATAGAATAGAATAGAATAGGAATAAGAATCAATAGAATAGAATAGAATAGAATAGAATAGAATAGAATAGAATAGAATAGAAATATTGGAATGTAGAATAGAATAGAATGGAATGGAATGGAACGGAAAATAGAATAGAATAGAATAGAATAGAATAGAATAGAATAGAATAGAATAGAATAGAATAGAAATATTGGAATGTAGAATGGAATGGAACGGAACAGAACAGAACAGAACAGAACAGAATAGAATAGAAATATTGGAATGTAGAATCGAATGGAATGGAATGGAATGGAACGGAACGGAATGGAAAATAGAATAGAATAGAATAGAATAGGAATAAGAATCAATAGAATAGAATAGAATAGAATAGAATAGAATAGAATAGAATAGAATAGAAATATTGGAATGTAGAATAGAATAGAATGGAATGGAATGGAACGGAAAATAGAATAGAATAGAATAGAATAGAATAGAAATATTGGAATGTAGAATAGAATAGAATAGAACAGAACAGGGAAGGGAATAGCATAGCATAGCATAGCATAGCATAGCATAGCATAGCATAGCATAGGGAATAAAATAAGGAATAAAATACATTCATCAAGAACGATAAGATACAACACTTAGTGATAGTCACAGGTTACTAATAAGCAATCAGATCATACTAGGAAACAAATAAAACAATATAAATTGTAAAGGTACAAGCAACATGGTAATAGTCATAAGTAGAAAAGGGAATAGGTCCTAGGAAGGATGAGAAGAAGAATAGTAACACAGTCTTAGTAAATAATCTGACAGTGTTGGGGGAATGAGTTGTTTAGCAGAGGGATGGCATTTGGGGAAAAAAACCTGTCCTTGTATCTAGTTGTTCTGGTGTGAGGTGCCCGATAGCGTCATTTTGAGGGTATGAGTTCAAACAATTTATGTCCAGGATGTGAGGGGTCTGTAAATATTTTCACAGCCCTCTTTTTGACCTGTGCAGTAGGTTGGTTTTGCAAACGAAGGCACGCCAGAATGAAGGCCCCAAGGCCCCAATTGCATTCCCAGCTAGCTAGGAATGGGATGTATTTATTTATAGTCAGGATTAGACGGTCCCATCCCCTTCTTTCCCTGAAGGAAAGATAACAAAATGACAACAACAGCGTCACAAAAAGGCTATTAACACCACCAAGGAAAATCCCAAACAACGGAATGCACAGTAAACTTCCGGACGTAAGCCAGAAAGAGGTGAGGGGGGGCTCCCCACTCCCCACTCATTCCAGGGCTGCGTGAAAAAGCCAACTTTCCTAAAAGTCAAGATGATGACGGCATTGAGGAAGACTGTAGCCCCAACCAATCCAAGGGTTAGAATTACCTGGAAATCTACTGTAGGGGTTGACTGTCACTCCCACCAGGTGTGTTTATGATGAAATGAAAATCACCTTATCCTACAGACACCAAAATCCACTTTGTGGGATCCCTGGCGCTCTCTGAGCTTAGTGGCTTTTCTTGCAGACATTTCATTACCCAACTAGGGAACATCTTCAGTGTAAATCCCACTCCTTTCTAGCACTGATAACGTTCCTTAGCTGGGTAATGAAATGTCTGCAAGAAAGCTAGCTTAGAGAATATCCAGGACCCTACAATTTCTCCTTCTCCTCTTCTTCTCTGCAAACCCCATTCCCATCTAGCACTGATGATGTCACCTAGTTGGGTTATGAAAGGTCTGTAAGAAAAGCCCCAAGCTCAGAAATCCCCAGAGATTCCCACAGTTCAAACAGAGCTACAAATATTATTATTTTTGTGAGGGGGGGTGTTAACCATCCAGCAGGGTATTTAAACCAGCATGGTTCATCTCACTAATTCTTGAAATAGAAGGAAGCTAATCTATGGGCCTGATAAGCACCTAAGATCCAGCGGTTAAGACCTCCTTCCCCGCAAACCCTGATCCTTTAGTTTAAACAAACTCTTGTTTTTTGCCAATGTCAGTTCAAACTATGGCTTGCATCCGAGACTTGCAAGCCATAGGTTGCAGCCTCGTGCGGTGGGTGAACCAGCCAATGTGGTTTAAGGTTAAAAGCAGCACAGATGTGGCTGAACAGAAATTGCCAGCCAATTTTCAGCTGCTCTTTTTCTCAAGTCGCCTTCCTGGGATGGGAAAATCTTTTGCAAAAGCCCCAAGCGATAAAACCTAGACTTTGCTCCGGCTTTCATTCACAACTTGGCCGCCCACACTTGCACACACACACTCTCTCTCTCTCTCTCTCTCCCTCCAGCCCATGTCTGACACATACACACACTTTTTATAGTTGCTTTATTTGGCCACAGAGCATCAACCGGGCTCCCCAGCCAATGGGAAAGGAAGGGAGGCAACCGGAAGTGTCAACAGCTGACCCAAAGTTTGAAATCAAACGGGCACTGCTGGGTGGGCAGAAACAGAGGAGGAGGGGCAGTGGCTGATTGACAGCAAGGGAAGGGACCGCTGGCCCCAGGAGGGGGAGGAGGAAGGGGGAGGAGCAGGAGGAGGAGGAGGAGGAGGGGAGAAGGACAAGGAAGAGGAAGGGGGAGCAGGAGGGAAAGGAGGATGAGGAAGAAGGGGGGAGAAGGGGGAAGATGGGGAGGAGGAGGGGAGAAAGAGGAGGAAGATTAGGGGATGAAGAGGGAGGGGAAGAGAAGTAGGAGGGGGAGGAAGAGGAGGGAGAGGAAGAGGAAGAGGAGGGAATTAAGGGCATCCTCTCCCGCCTGCACTTCCTCAACTAGATTGCATCATTTGGAAGCCAACATGTTGCATCTTTTTCCAGGCATTTCATCTGTATTTTATTTTGGAATACTCTTTAGTTTCCAAATAGATGTCTGCTTATCTTGCATTGCACCCTTTTTTAAAAAAAAAAAATGAAACAGAGACTTAAAGTAAGCATGCAACGCTACCAACTAAAGGTTAAATAGGCTCTCAAAAACGTAGACCCAACCAAACCTCCCTTCCCCCTCAAAAAAAGCTGTCTCTGGTTTAAAAGATAAAAATTCAGGGGTTTGTGGCAGGGGGGAAGAGTCTTGGAAGCCCAAGGAGTGCTTCAGAAAATGCAGAACTGAAAAAAAAGAAAAAAACCAACCTCCAGAAAATAGAAAATATCAACCCCACGAAAAGAGGGCTTGGCTACCGCAAGTTTTTATCTTCCGCAAAGGTCCTCACCCCGATTTCCAGGACGGCTCCGCCTCTTACAACATCCAAAAAGAAACAAGACTTCCTTTCCCAGAAAGAATGAATGCCCCATTCATGGCTGTCAAGTCCTACCCTTTGAGCCTGGGATCTTGAAAGCCGGATGCAACCTCCTCTTTCCACCACGAAGGCTGCAGCGGGCATACAAGACGGTCCTCCACTCATAAAAGTCTGTTTTTAGTGATCCTTCAAAGTTACAAGGGCGCTTGTAAAGATGCAAGTAGAAAAATAGGGACCGCTTTGGTGGGAAGAAGGGATCAGTGTTCTGTGCGCCTTATCGGTGTTTAGTCCTGCCGGCCACATGACCATGGAGACGTCTTCGGACAGCGCTGGCTCTTCGGCTTTGTAACAGAGATGAGCACTGGCGCTCCCTAGAGCCGGAAACAACTAGCACCTATGCGCGAGGGGAACCTTTACCTTTAATCGGCATACGTTAACATGAAATTTTGTTGCATGCAGCTCTCACAGGGTCACCACCTCCAATACACACTCCAAGAAACATGACAAAATAAATAAATACAAAATTATGCATCTAGCCACATGCATTCAGAAGACATTTACGCATTGCATGCACAAAGACCCCAGATAGGAAGTGCAAATCTGAATTCACTTCCTTCAAAAGCACCAACGCAAATCTTGGCTGGACCAGCCCCAAGGAGGGATTGAGAAGGTCCTCACGACAAGTCACCCAGATGGACTCATCTTTCCGGAAACAAGGTTGAGACTCAGATACGGGGACCCCAGCACAACGGTGTTGCAGAACACGCAACAGTATGGCAAAAGCTTTGAGGCTCAACAATTTCTTTAACAAAGCTACGAGCTAAACAAATCACCAGCAACCAGATGCACAACAATGTTTGCAAGTCAAACTACCTGCCTCTTTCTTATAAGAAACCAAAGAAGACATTTTTTGGATGCGCTAAATTATCTCCAAGGCATTCCGATTAAAATCCAAGTCTCTTTTCAGCCAGTGTGCTTGTACTGGTTTTTTTTTTTTTTAAACAAATGTTAATTTGTCACCTGCAAAGGAGCATGACCTGTAACTTGCTCACCTGCCTATTCCATAACCTCATGTGAAAAGGATGTTGGGTGAGACTAAACAGCCAAGTATTTAATTGAATACATAACCAAGTAATCCAGATTATCATCACACCCAGCCTGGAACTTTGGAAGAAGACTTCAAGTTAAGGAAGGCACAAGAGGGGTTGATTTACACGCCTGCCCTAATTGGAAAGATATACGGGATTGATTCTGGTTTATTTAGCGTGGGAAAGACATTTATCCTGCTTGCATTTTAATAAACTCTCTCCCCCCGCCCCCCCATGAACACATATTACATGCAGAAATTGGGTGTCAATGAGGGGTCTTTGAGATTTTGAATTTTGAAGCTTGGCACTGCTGTTCTTTTCCACTTCTGCCTCCAAAGAAAAAGCATTTAAAAGGTGTAAAAGAAGAAGAAGTATTGAAAAATGTAAAATGCAAAGAAGATAGAATAATAGGGTTGGAAGGGACTTTGGAGGTCTTCTAGTCCAACCCCTGGCCAAAAGCAGGATATTCTGCATCTACACCTTTAAGGGACATGCTAAATAAATATCCTGAAAAAGTATTTCAAAAGTGTAGAAGAGCAAGTAATTCAAAAAAATAATAAAACGTGTGTGTGTATTTATACACACACACATACATACATACATACATACATACGTACACACACACAGAGAGACAGACAGACAGACACACACACACACACACATACACACACACACATATATGATACAAAATATCACATGGAGTTTTGTTTGCTTTGCAAAACTAACTCAAAAGCCAGTTTAAACAACTTGTGCTTTCCACAACTTGGAACCCGCAACAATCCCAAGAAAGCCGTTTTTTTTTTTTTAAAGTGAAGTTGCATCCTGACTTCACTTGTTCAGTGTGGTTAGCCCCATGTTACAACCTTTCCTGCCACCGTTGTTAAGTGAATCGCTAGCGTTGTTAAGTTAACAATAGAGTTTTTACGTGAATCTGGCTCCCCCCCCCTGCCCCCCCCATTGACTTGGCTTCTCAAGAAGGTTCCAGAAAGGGATCGGGTGATCCCGGGATGCTGCGACCATCATAAATACGAGTCAGGTTGCCAAGCGTGATCATGAGGAGTCTGCAATGGTCGTAAGTGTGGAAAAACAATCCCAAACCACTTTTTCCAGTGCTGTTGTAACCTCAAGCAGTCACTAAACGAATCGTTGTAAGTTGAGGACGAGCTGTATGGTCCCTGTAACCCCAGCTGACCAAGCGCTGGTCCTTCTAAGCAGCCCTCGAGCCACCTGGACAGAGAAAACTAAAACATGCCCTATTACAAAGTCAGTTACGTAAATAGTAATTACTTTATTATACACAACTATGCAAACAATGTGCCGTTCGGAGTTCTCTAGTCATTAGTGAAGCACTTGAAAGGATTCCCCGGGCCTTTGATGTGAAGCCCTTAATGAATCACCACATATATATTTTTTTTTCCAACTTTGATCCCAAAAAGGACATTCCCTTCGAGTTGTGTGCCTGGGTTGGGGGTGCAGGCCAGGGCGTGCGTGCGTGCGTGAGCGAGATTGTTTTTCAGCAGCTACAAACGTAATGCTGGATCTTCTTCTCGGGCGACCTTCTCATCCCACTACTACACTATTACTCTACGGAAGGTGACATCATCCCATTGCAAGAGGGGTGGTGGGGTCTGTTTGTGGGATCTTGCAACGATTTGCAGGACGCCGCCATGACAGCGTGCAAGGAATCCAAACCCATGACCTCTTAACATGTTCTGCATCCAAGTTTTGTGGTTGTATTTCTCCAAGCTTTAAGAATTCCACAGTAGCCACCATCTGGGTGGACTTCAACTCCCAGAATAAACTGAACTGAATCGAAGAAGGAATTGATCCTGCTTCTTCTTCTTCTTGAGCCCTATCCGTCATCGGACGTTGGCAATTATGTTCCTATTTTTTTAATCAACACACAAAAAAGTGCTGTTGAGTTTTGTCCAAACCGATCCCTTCGATTTTGAAGCCATGATGTTCTTCTGCTTGGACCACGTTTGCCTTCCATCTTTCCTTGGAGGATTAAGTGAAGGATGCTGTATTTTTCTGAGAATCCTTTAATAGTGAGGCCTAAACAGAGTCTCACTTTTCAGCAGACAGGTATTAATCTATCATTACAATTAGTAATTCCTCCTCCTCCTCCTCCTCCTCCTCCTCCTCCTCCTCCTCCTCCTCCTCCTCCTCCTCCTCCTCCTCCTCCTCCTCCTCCTCCTCCTCCTCCTCTTCTTCTTCTTCTTCTTCTTCTTCTTCTTCTTCTTCTTCTTCTTCTTCTTCTTCTTCTTCTTCTTCTTCTGTTTCTCCTCCTCCTCCTCCTGCCCTATCCATCATCGGACGTTGGCAATTTTATTTTTATCAACAGCCACACAAAAAAGGGCTGTTGAGTTTTGTCCAAAACAGTCCCTTAGATTGTGATTAAGGATGCTGTATTTTTCTGGGAATCCTTCAATAGTGAGGCCTAAACAGAGTTTCACTTTTCAGCACCCAGGTATTAACAAGCTATCATTACAATTAATTTTTCTCCTTCTCCTCCTGCCCTGTCCGTCATTGGATGTTGGTGATCATGTTGGCGATCCTATTTTTATCAACAGCCACAAAAAAAGGGCTGCTGAGTTTTGTTCAAACCAGTCCCTTCGATTTTGAAATCACAATGTTCTTCTTCTGCCTGGATGTTGTTTGCCTTCAATCTTTCCTTGGAGGATTAAGTGAAGGATGCCGTATTTTTCCGGGTGTCGCATCCCATGTGCAAAATATTCTAAGTTTTGCTTTTTTTAATGGTTTTGATGATTTCCCTTGGATTTATTTCCCAGGCGGCTTCTCACCTCCTCCTTTCTGATTTTGTCAACCCAGCTTATACATAACAGCCATATTGAAGGCCACCCATCTTATAATGGCTACTTTGGGGGAACGCTGGCCAACAGAATGATTGACGCTTCCCTGCATTCCTGCATTTCTAAAATTCAGTCTAGCTCCCTCTGGCCTTCCTGTCATTGCTGGATTAAAATCCCATCGATTAGCCATGAGCAAAAGCTACCTTGGGCTCAACACCTTTTGAAAAACATTATAGATTCACCGTCTCTATTTTATTTTACAGATGTCCATCCAGGACCGAGAAGCAAAATTTGTTCTCCCCCCACAAAAATCCATCTTTTCTTTTGTTCGTGGATCTTTTTTGGCAACCTAAAACCAGCTTTAGGGCTTCTGCCTTTTGTTAAATTGTCAAAAAAACAACTACCATTGTGGTTGGGTTTTGTTTTGTTTTTGGAGAACATCATGTTGATATTCATCACCAAAGACAACCAGAGATAAATGTCAGCTCCTTGTCGAGTCTTGCATTTGAAGTGTGCTGATAGATCTTCGCCACCACCCTTTTTATTAAAACACACACACACACACACACACACACACACACACACACACACACACACACACTGTTCCTCCAATTTTCTCCAAGCAAATTCCCAACATTGCTTGGCAGCTGGTCAATACTCTCAGCTCAATTCTTAAATATATATAAAAAATAGGAGCAAACCCACTCCCTTCTAGCACTGATGATATTACCTAGTTTGGTAATGAAACATCTGCAAGAAATAAAACAAGCTCAGAGAGCACCAAGGACCTCACATTCCTCCTCCTCCTCCTCTCCACAAACCCCCCTCCCTTCTAGCACTGATGATGTTCCCTAATTGGGTCATGAAAGGTCTGCAAGAAAACAACCCAGCTCAGAGAGCACCAAGGACCCCATAGTCATTTTCCTCCTCCTCCTCCTCCTCCACAAACCCCACTCCCTTCTAGCACTGATCATGTTACCTAGTTTGGTAATGAAACGTCTGCAAGAAACCCACCAAGCTCAGAAATCACCAAAAACTCCGCAGCTCTACTCTGCCTACTTCTGAACAGATAATTTTGCACAGATGTCCCACACGTCTCTCTTCTTTACGCTGTTACACCCTTTTTCAGGGCCTCAAAGGTTATTGTCCCATGTACCCCCATCTCAGCTCCAAGAGGACAAACAAACAACTGTGCCCTTTAACACCTGACTCGTGCTAAAATGTGTCATGCTCAGAGATACTTAGGAATGCCCTTCCAGATAATGACAGAAATATAAATTTGCTCCTCAGTGTCATCTCCACCTTTGCTGCATTAGTGGGATTCAAATTATTTTTACTACTGGTTCTGTGGGCCTGGCTTGGTAGGCGTGGTGTGGCTTGGTAGGTGTGGCATGGCTTGTTGGGCGTGGCAGGGGAAGGTTACTGCAAAATCCCCATTCCCTCCCCACCCCACTAACCTGCTTTCCAGCTCCGTTCTCCTGTGCAGGGCAACCAAAGAAGATCCAGCCAATCAGCTGTAGGCATGGCTTGGTGGGCGTGGTGTTCTGTGGGCATGGCCGGGGAAGGATACTGCAATATCCCCATTCCCACCCCACCCCACTGACCTGCTTTCCAGCTCCGTTCTCCTGTGCAGGGCAACCAAGGAAGACCCAGCCGATCAGCTGGGACTCAGGAGGTGGAGAATAAATGGGAGCAGAGCCAGTCAGAGGCGGCATTTGCCGATTCTCCAAACTACCCGTATAGTGTTCACAGACGAACACAACACAGAAGCCTGATGATGGCAGATGAGATTCTGCCGAAACGTCGCCACAACTTTAAAAGCACAACTATAATGATGTGGGAAAATACCCGAACAAAGCTGAATACCATATATACATATACGTGTGTATGTATATATGTATACATCTTTGACCTCTCTGCAAAATTTGCAAGAAGGAGCCAAGGCAGTGAATTACATTACACCCTAATAAAATTCTCTTAAAACAACAACAGAAATTAAAGTCTCCTTCCCATTGAAGGTCACACCTAGCAACCTAACAGAATGCTGTTTTTCTTCTTCCACTGTTTTCCTTGTAGGATGCTTTTTTTTTCTTTTTCTTTCCTTCTTTCAGCCTAAGGAACCTGAGTTTTAATTTGAGTTCAGGCAAGCCATGGTTTTTGCAGATCTGAGAGGGGTTGGCTAAGTGATGGTGCTCCTTAGCCAGGCATCAGCTTCTAAGCCTAAATCATCTTCCAGGCAGTTCAGGTCATGTCCTCACCTTGGAGGAAACGAGAAAGACGGGCGTTAGAGGAAGAGGCCTCTAACGCCGAGAAAAGCAGAAAGGAAACAGAACAGGTCGTCTGAAAGGGTATAGCTTTCCTTGCTTGAGCAGGGGTTGGACTAGAAGACCACCAAGGCTCCCTTCCAACTCCTGTGATACGGGGCAATCAGCAGCAAAGCAGATGGTCTCAGTTACAAGGGAAGACCTAAGGGACCAGGTTGGAGACAAACGATCCTGCAGAGAGTCTACCTATTGGATTCTTAAAAGTCAGCACCGACCAACTTAATGGCACACTTTGTCGCTTGTATCCTTACAATTTATATGGACTGTTTCCTAGTAGGATTTGATGGCTTATTGTACCCTAGGACTATTATTAAGTGTTGTATGTTAAGATTCTTGACTCTTGATGAATGTATCTTTTCTTTTATGTACACTGAGAGCATTTGCACCAAAGACAAATTCCTTGTGTGTCCAATCACACTTGGCCAATAAAGAATTCTGTTCTATTCTATTCTATTCTATTCTATTCTATTCTATTCTATTCTATTCTATTCTATTCTACTCTACTCTACTTGTACCCTAGGACTATCATTAAGTGTTGGACCTGATGATTCTTGACTCTTGACGAATGTATCTTTTCTTTTATGTACACTGAGAGCATTTGCACCAAAGACAAATTCCTTGTGTGTCCAATCACACTTGGCCAATAAAGAATTCTATTCTATTCTATTCTATTCTATTCTATTCTATTCTATTCTATTCTGATTGCTATTCTTATTTTATTCTTATTCTATTCTAATTCTGTATTCTATTCTATTCTATTCTATTCTATTCTTATTCTTATTCTATTCCTCTATTCTATTCTATTCTGTTTTCATTCTATTCTATATTCTTATTCTTACTCTTATTCTATTCTATTCTACTCTATACTGATTGCTATTCTTATTCTATTCTTATTCTATTTTATTCTTATTCTATTCTAATTCTCTATTCTATTCTTATTCTATTCTATTCTATTCTAATTCTCTATTCTCTATTCTATTCCTATTCTATTCTATTCTATTCTATTCTATTCTATTCTATTCTATTCTATTCTTATTGTATTCTTATTCTATTCTATTCCTCTATTCTCTATTCTATTCTATTCTGTTTTCATTCTATTCTCATTCTCATTCTCTTCTATTCTTATTCTTATTCTATTCTATTATCAATGAACCCGAAGACCCAGCTGTCTTGAGAAGATATTTCAGAAAGATGGACCAAAAGAAGACACGCAACAACAAAGTTAGGGACAAGGTTCAACCGACAATGGATGCGCTGTTGGGCGACCATTGGATGGACCTTCTCAAGGATGATTTGTCCCCAAGTTAGTTCCTTCAGGACAGGTCAGAAGATCTGCCTAGCACAAGGGTGTCAAACTCAATTTCATGGAGGGCTGCATCAGGGTTTTGTGTTTGACCTCGGTGGGGGTGGGTGGGGCACGGCCAGAGGATGCGGCCAGCTAAACGTCACTCATCGAGGCTCCGTTTTTGGCCACAACGGCCTCCTGCACATTCTGCCGGCAAAAACAGAGCTTTCAATCCATCAGAATTGGCCTGGAAGGGAGCTTGAAGTTCTTCTAGTTCAGCCCCCCCTCCAAGCAGGAGATCCATTTCACCTCGGGGAGGCTGCACCGGGGCTCCGTTTTCACTGGCAGAGGGCTGCAGGAGGCCACCATGGCCAAACACAGAGCCCAGGCTGCCTGCACGCGGCTCCCCTGAGCTCCATTTTCACTGGCAGAAGGCACCGTGGGCTGATCCTTCTCTGTTCCCAGAATGGGCCCATAGGCCAGATCTTAGCATCCTGCGGGCTGAATCTAGCCCATGGGCCTTGAGTTGGAGATCCCCGTTCTAGAACCGGGGTGGCCAAACTTCTGGGTGTCAGGAACCACCAAACTCATAATTTTAAATCCTGCAGACCAGAGACCCTGGGAAAATCCCCCCCCCCAAAGTCTGCAGGAAAATCCCCTACCCCATTTTCCTACCGATCAATCATTCCTTATTTAGGATCGCAGGATACTGTCTCCAGCTCCGTTCTTGGGGGAGAAAGAGAGACTTTTGGCTTCATGCAAGGAAAGCAGCAGAAGCTGCAGAAGTCTTTCTTTCTCTCCCCCAAACTCTGCCGGAAATGAGTCTTTGCCGGCGCAGCCTCTTGGAGCAGGAGGCCTTGCAGGGTCCCAAAGACTCATTTCTGGTGGAGTTTGGGGGAGAGAAAGAAAGACTTTGGCTGCTTTCCTTGCATGCAGCCAAAAGCAGAAGAAGGAAGAAGCGGAAAGGCCAGGCACGTAGGGTAAGTGGGGCAAGTTCCCCCCCTGCCCTTTCCCCCTTCCCCTCACTACCTCATGTTATTTGCAATGCAAGCGACACAAGCATTGTGTTCCCACGCAGTCTGGATTAATTGCTTTGCGGGGGACATTTCTCTGCGGACCACCAAAACTTTCTCGCAGACCACCACTGGTCCCTGGCTCACTGGTTAGAGACCGCTATTCTAGAAGATGGTCCTTAAAAGTTGACCTTGGCTTGATCACCCCCTCATCCCCAGGAATCACCATTCCAGAAGCTCTACCTAATGTCAGATGTTCTCCATCAAAGAGACCATCACTTCAGAGTGGACGTCAAAGCCAACAAACCTCTTTGATATCTCTCAGCTTGTCCAAGGAATTATGGCCCCCCACTTCTGCGGACCTGATTGATCGGAGCAGGATGGGAGTGGCTTCCTTTCCACCAGGTATGTTGCTTGTGGAAGTCCCACAGCCACCAACTTGGGGAAAAAACCTTTCAGGTAAAGAACATAACCTGGGATCCTACAGGGATCCCTACTAAAACATATGAAGAACGGTTACAGGAACTGAGCCTGGCTGGTCTAGGGAAGAGAAGGACCGGGGGAGACAGGAGAGCAGCCTTCCAATATTTGAGGGGCTGCCACAGAGAGGAGGAAGGGGGTCAAGCTATTTTCTAAATCACCTGAAGGCCAGACAAGGAATAATGGATGGAAACTGAACAAGGAGAGATTTAACCTGGAAATAAGGAGGAATTTTCTGACAGAACGATCAACCCATGGAACAGAAGTTGCCCTTGGAAGTTGGGGGATTTGGACTGCCCTCTGTCAGAAATGGTGTAGGGTCTCCAGCTTGGGTGGGGGTGGGGGTTGGACTAGATGACCTCCAAGGTCCCTTCCAACTCTGATTATCTGTAAAACAGGGAAATGGGATGTAGCATCTCTCTCACGCACAAACGTTCAAGTTCATCCTGCAGGATTTTTTTTTTCGAGTTCCCTTTTCAATTATTGCAGCAGGCAACCTGTTTTTTTTTTTTTTTTCATCCTGTGTGTCCGGGCAACACAGTGTGGATGATAACAGCACAGAAATCCCAAGCATGAAAAACAATGACCAACAGCCAGGTCATCCGAGGTAGCTCTCATAAACCAGCCACACCGTGCCGGTGACGTCAGAGCATCATCACACACCGAGCGTAGCTCCAGCAACCTGCTGAACTCAAACCTCCTAGGGGAGAACTCCCGACGCTAAGACCGGGATGCGACGGTTTAGGAAGCCCACCCACTCAACCCCGCCGGGGGAAAAAAAAATGGCTTAATTTTAGAACTCGGCCAAGGTGCTTAAAGCCCCGCTCTCTTCTTCCCTCTCCTTTCCCTCTCTCCAACCCTGCAAAATAACACCAAAAAAAGCCCAGCTAAGGCTTTGCACCCAGAATCTTTTCCTTCCAACTCCGTGCCCGAACGCCCCAGTCCCTGCTTAACCCAACCCTTGGCGAGGCTGCGCTGCACGGTTCACACGACCGCCGGACGCCTCCCTCCTGCAGGCTCCCGCCTGGACAAGCCGGGAGTCGGGTCTCGTGATTGCTTGCCTTCGCTTGGCCGCTCGCGATGGGTTCAAAGTCCGGAGGGATGCTTCCCGCGCTCTCTGTATCTATCTATCTATCTATCTTCCGTATCATCAATTATCTATCATTTATACCTATCATCTCCCTCTCTCCCTCTCTCTTCTATCTATCTATCTATCTATCTATCTATCTATCTATCTATCTATCTATCTATCTATCTATCTATCTATCTATCTATCTATCTATCATCTATCTATCTATCTATCTATCTATCTATCTATCTATCTATCCTTTCACATTGCCCCCTTACCTTTGGGCAGGGACATGGCTGCGTCGTGCCGACCTCCCCCTGACTCAGATCCGACCCGGCACGCAGGTGAGACGGCCGCAGGTACCCAAGCGCCCCGGAGCGCAACCGCGAGGCACATCCAGACACGTGCGCGCAAACCCACCAGCGCGATCTGAGCCCACGAAAGGAACTCCGCCCGCCTAAAAGCCTTCGCCCCGCCCAGCTTCCCACCCCATTGGCTTAAGCCCTCTTGAAGGGGGCGGGGTCCCGCTGCAAACCCCGCCCCCGCCCAGGTCCCGAGACTTTTTTTTTTTGCCCAGGTGACCTGAGAGGAAATTCCAGCTGTCTTGTTGTTCCTCTGCAGGGCGGGGAGCCTGTGACACGCCTGGCAGGATGCGCCCAGCCTCGGGCTGTCCCTGGGCTACCAACCAGGCTCGGGCACGAGCAGCTGAGCTGCCCTCGGCATCATCATGATCTGATGCCCAAGCCAGCATTGGCTGACTTTGCCTTGTCCCCTGGGTGTGGAATCCTGGTTTACCTGGGTTCCTCTTCCCCTTGCCAAGGAGCCTTCGGCACCCATTTCGGGTGCCCTCCTGTCGAAGAGACCCTTGCATCATCACGATCTGGGGAATCAAACCAGCATTGGCTGACTTTGCATCGGGTCTTGAGAGGGGAATCCTGATTGAACCAGCATTGGCTGACTTTGCAAACTGGGAGAGGAATCCTTTGGCACCTGTTTCAATGCCCGCCTATTGAGGTGCCCTTTGCACCATCATTAGCCGGTTTTGCCTCGTGCACAGAGAAAGGAATCTGGTTAACGCTGCCCTCTGGCCAGTGTGCCTCTGGCACCCATTTCCAATCTGTGTTCTGACTGAGTTAGGGGTTCCTGCCTTATCACCCCTTCAGCTGCTTAACCCCCCTTTTTTTAATCAACCATGGCATTATATCTCAATCTTGGCCCCTTTAAACATGGGGACTTCCAACTCCCAGAATTCCCCAGCCAGCACGATACTGAACTGACTTCTACAGATAAAAATCTGTAGACTACACAATTTGGGATGAACCCCCTTGGAATGGTGTGGAATGGATTTCCAGAGGGGAAAAAATTGCAGGAGCACCATTCAGATGACCCTGAGGACACAGTTAAACCTCCAAGTGTCCTCAAGGACCCTCTAAAAGGATGCAAACGACCAGCTGCCTGCAAGGAATATCAATCCTTCCATTCCGTCACCATCCAGTCGGAGCCGAAGAAGCTTCTTGGATGAGAAGCGAGAGGTCTTCAAAAGAAACCCAGAAAGTCCAGTTGCCTCCAGAATTTGGGATGCTCTGACTTCAAAGTTGGCATTGTTGATCAAGCCACCTTTTGCTTTAAGGGCCTGCAACAGGCTGCCCCGCCATTTGTCGTTTGCCGGGGAACCCCGCTTGCTGGCTTTGAACCTGTGAAAGGCATTCTCCGGCGGTTGTGTTGATTTTGTGAGGGGCGGGTGTGACCAACCAAGGCACGTGCGTTCACTCCAATAACGAGAAATGTCTATTTAAGTTTCAGGTTGCTATGTGAAGTTCAAACTCAACAACAGGCAAAGAATTTGGAGTATTAATCAGCTCACCACACCCAGCTACCTTTCTGTCAATGCCTACATTCACCGATGATTAAAACCACCTGCAGCTCCTAAACTGAATTTCCCACTCATCCGTTCTCTCATCCCTCTTCTTCCTCTTCAAACGTTTCCTGCCCTGATCCTCTCTTCAAACTGGATCACTTTTTTTCCCCATTATTTTTTTCCCCCAGGTTAGGGGAGAAAAGCCCCTATTTCTTTCTTTCTTTTTTTTTTCCCCCCAAATTTTTATTTTTTTAATAGTTACAGTAATTCCATCTTTCATTCATACACTGTGTCAATTTGTGACTTACAAAAAAAATGTAATTACTGCTATATTGCTTTATATATTAATTATGATTGTTAGCACAAGAGGAAATGATTTACTGACATATATCTTCTGCTTACAATCATAATTAATATTTTTAACCAATATAGCAATAATCACATTTTCTTTGTAAGTCATAAATCATTTCCTCTTATATTTGTTATCTTTATAACCAGAAGAAGGTTGCAAAAGGAGATTGCGTGACCCTGGAACATTGCGACCGTCATAAATAAGAGTCGGTTGCCAAAGGTTTTAATTTTGATCACCTGACCATGGGGAGGCTGCAATGGTCAAAAGTGGGGAAAACGGTCATAAGTCACTTTTTTCAGTGCCGTTGTAATTTTGGGTGGGGTATATATGGCATTTATTTATTTTTATATCTATATTTATATCTACCTCTATATCTCTATCATCTATCTATCACCTGTATCCATCTATCTCTATATCTATCTATCTATCTATCTATCTATCTATCTATCTATCTATCTATCTCTATCTCTATCATCTGTATCTATCTATCTATCTATCTATCTATCTATCTATCTATCTATCTATCTATCTATCTATCTATCATCTCTATATCCATCACCTGTATCCATCTATCTATCTATCTATCTATCTATCTATCTATCTATCTATCTATCTATCTATCTATCTATCTCTATATCTATCATCTGTATCTATCTACCTACCTACCTATATCTCTATATCTGTCTATCATCTATCTATCATCTATCTACCTTCCTACCTATCTATCATCTGTATCTATCTATATGTCTGTCTGTCTATCTATCTATCTATCTATCTATCTATCTATCTATCTATCTATCTATCATCTATCCATCCATCCATCCATCCATCCATCCATCCATCCATCCATCCATCCATTCATCTATCAAAAAATAAATACCCCAATGAAAGCAAGAATGTCCTTAAACATCCTTAAAAGCTGTCATTGACTTTGCTACCCAGGGCAAAAGGGTGACGTCAATGATCCCAATCTCCCCCTGCAATATTTCCCTCCCACCCTCCTCCTTTGACCTCTGGTTATCAAAATGCGAACAGGAAACAGGCAGATGCTTCAACCAAAGTCTTTCCGCTTGCAGAACCGGCAAGCTGAATTTACTTGAAAGCCCTTGCACCGTCATGGCAAAATCTGGAAATCCAGCAAGAAAATATATATATATATTTTTCACGCAAATGCAAAACCAAACAACGCAGACACGAAGGAAACCTCCGATTTCTAGCCAAGATAAATCTTGTGGGAAGGTCCTGAATCATGCACAGCCCACCTTCAGTTGAATGCAGAGAGGCCTGTCTTGCACACACAGAGCGGTTGTGCAAAATGAGGGTTGCAGGTCCAGCTGCTTTCCATACCTTGATTGAGGTGTGCAAACCAAGGATGCACTGCCTTGGGTTATCCATCTATATAAAAACGAAATACCCCTCACACGTCTTCACAAAATCTCTGGAATCGTAAAGCCTAGAAACTTATCAATTGGCACATATGTTCCTCTTGGCTTCTAGGTGTTCACTAAGAAAGGATTCTTCAAAATGACCATCAGAGCATTTAGTATTTCCTATATTATTATTATTAACATGCTCTGATGCTAAGGAGTTGCACCATTTCTAGCATCTCAACATTGTGTGTGTGTGCGTGATGGTGACCAAACATGGACACAATATTCCATGACATGATTTCCTTCCTCGACCTTGAATGAATTTGCATAAAACCGACTAGGATGATTTGCAAACCCCAATACGGGGTTTGTATCCGCGTCACCCCAGCTTGATGGTTGCTTAGCTCTTCAATCTCCGTGAGCAAATCCAATTCCTTATTGCTGCTTCCTTATCGGGATGGATTGAGTGGAATGAGGAAAAGCGAGGAAGGGAAAGGAAAGGAAAAAAAAAAAAGGAGAGAAACACACACAAAAAATCAGGACCTGCTGTGAATCTGAGACTGGAAAGATCGGGAGGGGAAGCTGGAAGAATGGTGGATTAGCTCACCCCAACAAAGAAGGGGAAGGCAAAAATAAAATAAAACAGAAGAACGAGAGAAGTTCTTTGATAACCAATCAATGACACACCCAGGATGTGTGTTGAGATGGGGGAAGGCCTTCAGAGAAAGGGGCCGTTGGCGAAGAAATGAAGCCACCATTCACTAAGGTTCCTTTTGTGGGGTGAAATTCTCATAACTGGGCTTTGCAGCAGGATGGGGGTGGCGAGATAAACTTCCCGACCCGCTGCAGTTTTTTTTTGTTTTAAAAAAAGTCCCTTGGTTGAAACTTGTATTTGCATCAGAGGGGATCCCCGTCTTCTCTGAAAAACCGAGAGAGATTTAATCACCGTCGCTTCAGTTGCGTTGACTCCACCTGGATGGGAAGAAAGTTGACCGGGTGGAGGGAAGGGGTCACAGGCCATAGTAACGTGGCTTGGTTGGTTGGGGGCTGCTTGATTGAGTCGGGATGGGGGTTTGGGGTGAAGGTTGGAGGACGATTCCTGCCAACTCGGCTGGTTTGGTTAAGAAACTACCTGGCTGGGGAATCCAAGGAGTTGAAGTCAACATGTTTTCAAGCAGCCATGGTTGAGAAGTACTGATTTGGAGCAACGTGTGGGCTCAGCCAATTGTAACTTGCTCAACAAAGCATGATCTAACAAGTCAGCATACAAGCCTCTCTCTCTCTCTCTCTCTCTCCCTCTCTCTCTCTCTCTCTCTCTCTCTCCCTCTCTCTCTCTCTCAAACACACACACACACATCTATTTCTATCTCCCTCTGCATCTGTCATCTATCTATATCATCTGTCTATCATCTATCTCTCTATCAATAATCTATTTCTATCATCTATATCAGGGGTCTTCAAACATGACAGCTTTAAGACTTGTGGGACTTCAACTCCCAGAATTCCTCCTCCAGGAATTCTGGGAGTTGAAGTCCACAAGTCTTAAGCTTGCTAAGTTGGAAGACCCTTGATCTATATCATCTATATATCAACTACTATCTATCTACCATATCTATCATCTCTATCTCTCATCTATCTATATCATCCATCCATCCATCTGTCTGTCTATCCATCCATCCATCCATCCATCCATCCATCATCTCTCTCATCCATCTCAAGGGGTCTTCAAACTTGGCAAGTTTAAGACTTGTGGACTTCAACTCCCAGAATTCCTGAGCTAACAGGACTGGAGGAGGAATTCTGGGAGTTGAAGTCCACAAGTTTTAAAGCTGTCAAGTTTGAAGACCCCTGCTCTATTTCATCTATCTATTTTATACACACACACACACACACACACACACACACACACACGCACACACACACACACACATACATACATACACATATATATTTGTTTTCTTAAGTTTTCGCGGGTACTTACATGTATGGTATTCAGCTTTGTTATATATATATATATATATAACATCTATCCATATCTCTCTCTTTCAGCTGTCTGTCTGTCTGTCTGTCCATCCATCCATCCATCCAAACTCTGAAACTGCCCACCTCTTTCGCAGAGGGGACATCCATTCCACTAGAAATTCCTCTTGATGCCACACACACCCCTTGAGATTTCTGTTATTGCTCCGTCCGAACACACCATTCTGGGCTATTCTCACAGGCCGTTTTCCAACAGGTACAACAGATGAAGAACTAAGAAGCGGCTTCCGTAATGAAGATCCTAACTGGAGCCCACATCCCTCTGCTGTAGGGCCAGGGATATGCCTGCTGACTTAGGGTTCCCAGCCTACTCAGGATGGGAATCGGGATCTTTACTGCAAAGGCAAAAAAAGTCAAAATTCCTTTTTGTCCCCCCCCCCCTTTCTTTTTAATTAAAGCTCTGAGCAAATAGATGGGAAATTCTATCTAGCAAAGGTGACTTTATCATTGTGCAATTTTTTTTCTGACGGGCCCATGCTGCCCCCTACTGACCGTTGAATAAATGACAGAATCCACCCATTGAATTTGATCTGGAAGTACATCACACGCTACTTACGGGAAGGATTTCCTTTTTGATGACTTTTTATTGATTTGTAGTCACCGCGGAGACCCTTGAGGGAGGTGGGGGGATTCAGCCGGTTCTGACCAGTTCTGGAGAACTTGGTAGCGGAAATTTGGAGGAGTTCGGAGAACCAGCGGTAACCTTTCCCCCCCGCCCAGGAGTGCAGAGGGAATGGAAATTTGGCTTTCCAGGCCTGTTCGATTCTGGTGGCCTGAAGAAGCGACGAATTGCCTAAGTAAACAGCAGGCAGATACTACAGACTATCTCCCTCCACCCACTTTCATTCCTGGCATTCTTTCTGATGGAATTCCTGAAGCATGTACAGAACGCATCGTGGGAGAGCGTCATGCTAATTTCTTCCTGGAATGGGCGATGGGAGAAGGATTTTTTCCTTTTAAGCTGTGGAACAGCTCGCCTCCAGAAGTTGTGGACTGGCGTTTTTCCAAGAAGAGATTGGTCTGAAATGGTATAGGCTGGAGTAGGGCCGGGGGGTTGGGGTGGGCTAGAAGACCTCCAAGGTCCCTTCCAACTCTTGTTATTCTGCATTCTAGAAGTTTCCCACGATGGAAGAGAGGACAATGAAGATGATGGAACTGGTGGAGATGGCGAAAAAAAAAAAGGCGGTTTTATTTCAAGAGAAGAACTCTCGGCTAGTTTTGTTTCTACTTGGAAACCGCTTCTTCTGGACTTATGGCTCGAAACTAAAAAAAACCCAAAAAGCAGCGAAACTTTCATTTCCGGTTTTGATGATTGGAAAGCTTTTGTTATTACAAAAAAGGCCCGAAGTGTATGTTGTGAGGTATAAAGCAAAAAGCTGAGATTGTATTTTTTTAATATATGTTTTACCCACACTGGAAAAAAGTTGGAAATCTCTCTCTTTCCCTCCCTCCCTCCCTCCCCCATTTTTTTTCTCCCTCTCCCCTCTGTCTTCCATCTCTCTTTCCCTCTTCCCCCCCTCTCTCTCCCTCCCATCTCTCTCCCTCTCTCATCTCTCTTTCCCTCCCTCCCTCTCCCACCCTTTCCCATCTTTCTCTCTCTCTCTCTCCCATCTCTGTTCCCCATCTCTCTCTTTCTCCCTCTCTCATCTCTCTCTCTCCATCTTTCTCTCTCCCTCTCCCTCCACTTTTCTCTTTCGTCTCCCAAGTCCAGCTCAGATCATCAAGAAGACAAAATGGCTTTTGAGACTCATTTGTGGCCAGGTGGACCATGCAACTCTGTCCCCTGTGATTATTACGGTAGCTGTATAAGTCACAGAATCAATAAAAAGCAAATTCAAGAGGTAGAGGGGAAAAAATTCAACGGAGCTTTTTGCCTTGCTAATTCTGGGATTTGCTTCTTAGCCTCAGTGGCGGGGATGAGTCATATTTTCTAATCTTTGTGTTTCTTTCAGTTAATCTCTGGCAGGAACTCATACAATGGTACCAGGGCAGGCCATATTTCCTGACAAATGCTCAGAGCATTCAAAACCCAATCTGTTCAAGGAGCGGATACTATAATAATCTCCACAAACGTCCATGTTTTCCTTCCTTTCCGTTGCCTGCCCCAGTTCCTACTAGGGATCTCTGATAAACATTTACCTAAAAAGATGAAATATGTAACAATTCATATTCTAACTGCGGCCAGATTAGCATTTGCCCAGTGCTGGAAATCATCCTATATACCTACAGAACAAATGGTCATCCAGAAAATATGTGACTGTGCAGAAATGGACAAATTAACTATAGCACTTAAAAATAAAGAGTCTTCAACATTTTATGATAATTGGAATTTGTGGTATAATTGGTTATTTCAGAGATAAACTGTTTAATGAACAATGGGTAATTTAAGCATAGATATTGATAAGATGTGTGTATTTAAAGTAAGGTAGGAGAATTGGATCTTGCAGACTGTCAAAAAGGATATCTGTCTGTTTTTAAATGTATTTTCTTTTCTCTTCCGTTTCTTTGTTTCTTTCTTTCTTTTATATCTCTTTTTCTCTTCTTTTTTCGGTTCGCAAGACCGAGCGTTTTTTTTCTTTTTTTCTTTTTTCTTTTTCTCCCCCTGTTGTATATGTAATGTCGATATGTTTTTAATTGTAAATTCAATAAAATTTATTCAAAAAAACCAAAAACAAATCCCAATCTGTTCAAGGAGCGGATACTATAATAATCTCCACAAACGTCCCTGTTTTCCTTCCTTTCCGTTGCCTGCCCCAGTTCTTCCCTCCCTTTGTTTTCAATTTTAGAGTAGCTGGTTCCCCTGCCCCACACCCCTTTCTGACAGCAGCACCTAACCAAGTTTTGGCTCATCTTGAAACAAGCTAAGCGAGATTAGAGCTGGTTAATTGCCCAAACATTCAAAGCCCATAGCTTCGATAGGGAAATTTCAAAAGAAAAATTTCTCCCAAACAACAGGAACATACTGATTCCAGGTTGCTGCCCAGAAAATGAGACAGTTGTGTTTGTGCTGTCATCACCTGGAGTTGGAAAGAGATGGGCGGCAGATAAACGTAATACTAAATGAAATAAATCCATTAAAAATTCAACTCGGTTTAGAGCAGGTAGGACTTTCGCTACTATCATTTCATTTTAGAGGCCAGACTTCATAATGAGATGGCTGGGCTTAGTTTTGTCCCTGTTCTTATCACCTGGCGTTGGATTTAGAGGAATGTTGTTGTATTTGTTGTTGTTATTGATATTATTGTTACTATTATGATTTCATGTTAATAGTTGTTTGAATAAGTCTGGGTGGCTTACCCTTCAAGACAGAAAACATTAAAAAGACGAACCTAACGTTTGGACAAACCATCCCCAAGACCAGCATTTTGCATCCTTGGCAAATTTAAGATGTTTGTCTTCGGCTCCCAAAATTCCTTGTCAGCACTTTGGACTTCAGTTCCCAGAATTCCTGCCAGAGGTCCTTGGTGCCCTCTGAACTTGGTGGTTTTATTGCAGGCATTTTATTATCAAGCTAGGTAACATCATCAGCGCTAAAAGGAAATGGTGTTTGTGGAGAGGAAGAGGAGGAGGAGGAAGGAAGAGGAGGAGGAGGAGAGGAAGAAGGACAAGGAAGGAGGAGGAAGGAGAAGGAGAAGAAAAAGAGAAGGAAGAGGGAGAAGAAGAGGAAGAGGAAGAGGAAGGAGAAGGAAGGAGAAGGAGAAAAGGAGGAGGAGGAGGAGGAGGGGGGAGGAGGAGGAGGAGGAGGAGGAAGAAGAAGAAGAAGAAGAAGAAGAAGAAGAAGAAGAAGAAGAAGAAGAAGAAGAAGAAGAAGAAGAAGAAGAAGAAGAAGAACAACAACAACAACAACAACAACAACAACTGTGGGGTCCCTGGTGTTCTCTGAGCTTGGCTGTTTTCTTGCAAACATTTCATGACCAAACTAGGTAATATCATCAGTGCTAGAAGGGAGTGGATTTTGCAGAGAGGAGGAGAAGGAGGAATGTAGAGTCCTTGGTGTCCTGTGAGCTTGATGCTTTCCTTACAAGACGTTTTATTACCAAACTAGCTAACATCATCCATGCAATCCCTTAAAACCACTGAAACCTACAAACAGAGACTTGACATATAAATTATTTAAAAAAAAACAAAAACAAAAAAAACCTAAAAAAAAGCAAAACCCAAATCCTCATTCCCCCTACCTACCTCGGAGGAAACACTCCCCACCCCCGCTTTTCAAGCCCCAGCCCCCACCCCAAAGCCCCCGAGAAGCGAGCCCCAAAGAACAGAAACCAGGAAGGGCAGCGCGTCTCCTTTAAGAGTCGAACGGAATGTATCAAAACAAAAGCGCGGGGCCTCCCATTGGCCGCCCGACGGCCACGTGACCCCACAGCTGATTTCTTCGCTTTTATCCCTGGCCTTTGATCTGTTCGCTGCTGCTGCTGCTGCTGCTGCTGCCGAGTGCGGGCTCGGCGGCCGGAGAGGTTCCTTTCTTTCTTTCTTTCTTTCTTCCTTTCTTTTCTTCTTCTTCTTCTTCCTTCTCTACTCTTCCCCATTACGAAGTTTCCTGGCCGGAGAGACCCGCACGGATCGCTTCCCCGCACCTGGATTTACTGATCCGTATTGCGGGGAGGGGGTCTCCCTCCCTCCTTTCCCTCACCCCACCTCGGGCTCCCCTACGAGTCCTTCCCCACCACGCGCGGACAAAGGCGAAGCGGCCGGGCGGGGGGGTGCGGAAGGAAGGGAAGAAGGAGGGAGGGAAGGAAGGAAGGAAAGAAGGAGGGAGGGAGGGAGGGAGGGAGGGAAGGAAGGAAGGAGGGAGGGAGGGAGGGAGGGAGGTAAGGAAGGAGGGAGGGAAGGAAGGAAGGAAGGAGGGAGGGAGGTAAGGAAGGAAAGAAGGGAGGGAGGGAAGGAAGGAAAGGAAGGAAGGAAAGAAGGAGGGAAGGAAGGAAAGAAGGAAGGAGGGAGGAAGGAAGGAAAGGAAGGAGGGAGGGAAGGAAGGAAGGAGGGAGGGAAGGAAGGAAAGAAGGAGGGAGGGAAGGAAGGAAAGGAAGGAAGGAAAGAAGGGAAGGAAGGAAAGAAGGAGGGAAGGAAGGAAAGAAGGAGGGAAGGAAAGAAGAAAGGAAAGGAGGGAGGGAGGGAAGGAAAGGGTGTGTGTGTGGGGTCCTCCATGGCGCAGGCGGCCCCTCTCAACCTGCTGGAGCCCGGCAGCGCCGGCGGCGGTGGCTTCCCCATCCAGGTGGAGCACGATCGGAAGCGGAGGCAGTTCACCGTCCGCTTGAACGGTAAGGGCCCGGGCCGGGTTGGATAAAGGCTGGAGCCCCCTCCCCTGCCTGGCTGGCTCTGCAGGCAGGCGCAGGGTATGTATGTGTGTGTGTGTGGGGGGGTGCATCTTTTGTTCGCCACCTGGCAGGGAAGGAGCCCCCCCCCCCCACTTCCTGGTTGCTGCTGTGCTGAGAGTTGGGAGTTGCATGCAAACCCTGTGGAGTGGGGTGGGGGGGTTTGATTAAGCCCAGAAATTGGGGGTGGGGGGCTCTCTCAGCCGGGCTGGGGGCTGCCCAGGCGAGCAAGAGTGGTCGCTTAAGCTTCCAACTTTCCCTTTCTTTCTCCCACCCCCTCAGTAAAAAAAACGGAGCAGAAAGAGGGGAGTTGGGGGGCGAGAAGGCTTGGAAGCTTTGATTTCTGCTTTTGCAACCGGGCGCCCCCGGGCTCCTACGGAACTGAATATCCTCCTCTCGATCCGGCCTTGGAAGCTTCTTATCCTGGTGTGCTGCTCGGCTTTGAGACCCCCTGAATTTCTTGGGGAGGGGTGGGCGGTTAAGCACGGCTGGCTTGTGTCTCCTGGTTTGGTGACTTGAAAGAAAAAAGGTGAGTGGATTCATTCAATCCCAACCTGCAGTGAAGAATTGACAGCTGGTGGTGGGGTCTGGCTTTGACTGATTTGGGGAGGCTTGGAAAGCCTGCCATGCTGGCATGGTTCGAAGGTCTCTGAAGCCTTCCCTTCTGCTCAACCATGGCCTGTTGTTGCCCTTGGCTCGGTTGTGGTGAGAGCCCAGCTAGGATGGATAACTTGCAAAGGCTGGGATTTGCAGAACTGAGTTAAACCAAGCCCTTCCCATGATAAGTTAGCAAGTGGAAACTTTTCAGATGGGTGGACTTCAACTCCCAGAATTCCCCAGCCGGCATAGCTTTTAGCTGAAAGAACAAAAAAATCCTTTGGAGAGAAACAAACTCCAACGAACTTGATTTATAGTTCAGGGAGAGAGAGAGAGAGAGAGAGAGAGGAAGTGGCTGAGGAATTCTGGGAGTTGAAGTCCACCCATCTTGAAAAGTTTCCACATTTGGAAACAGTGGTTTAGCAAAATATATCAACCTAGCCTATTTGTGTCCCCCCTGGCCTTAAGTATTCTGTAGTTAAATCATGGTTTAATAGGAACTGCAGACTAGTTTCTGGTATTGTTATATAATACATGTCATATATAGCAGCGGAAGAGTGAGGCTAGTATCTTTCAAACTCTCTTTGTTTTCCCCTGTTCTTGACTTTTAAAAAGTTGGTGGCTTTTGTTAAAAGTGTGTGCTTGTTTCATTCAAACGGCAGGCTGCGTTAAAGTGAATAAACTCAAAAATTAACGTGGCCCGTAGTGGAGAGAGAGAGAGAGACAGACATGGCTGCAAAAATGGCTGAAAAATAGAAATACACAGAATCGCTTTCCTTTCTCTGGGCCTGGCATGGCTGAGAATGATCTACTGTCTTTGGACAATGGGTGAAAGTAAAGAGCGAATGAATTTTGCAGGCTGGACAGCCAAAGAAATGAAGCTTCCTTAAATAGCACAAGGTTAAAATAGTTCCATCGTGACGGATTGCGAAGGAAATCTGCCGGAGCTATAAATCAAGTTCATTTGGGATTTGTTTCTCTCCAAAGGTTTTGTTTCAGCTAAAAAGATTTTGGTCAAGGCGTCTTGAATTCTCTTCGGTTGGGAAGAGAGATGGACGAAGAGTATGAATAGTGTCTTTTAGTTGTATTTAGACAAGATCAGAGAATTTTGGTGGCAGAGATGTGGGGGGAGAAGAACAGATGCTTGGGTTTATTGGCTGGGGTTTAGGAAAGTTATCCAAAGTTATCCAGAGTTGGGATGCCTGCATGGCGTGGTTAAAAGTCACGATTCAGGGAGACGTGACAGCAGTGTTCCAATATTTGAGGGGCTCCTACAAAGACGAGGGGCTCAAATTATTTTCCAAAGCACCAAAAAGCAAGACAAGGAACAGTGGATGGAAATGAACCAAGGAGAGAGGCATCCTAGAACTGGTAACTGGGGAAGCATTGCGAAGAACAGTAGGATCTGAGATTTATCTGAGAAGGCGGTGGAGCATTTTTCTTTTCTTATTGCATAGAGTAGACCAATTTCTCAATCTTGGTGACTTGAAGCTGTGTGGGCTTCAACTCTCATGTTGGCTGGGGAATTCTAGGAGTTGAGGTCCACACAACTTCAGGTTACTGAGGTCAAGAGACATTGGAACAGAAGACTAGAAAACTCATTTTTTACAACCTCAAGTAGACCTTTCCAACTCCTACAAGTGAAAATTCACTCCTACGAGTGAAAAGAGTAGGATAGGAGGCACTTAAGAGTAGATTCCAACTTATTTTTAATTTCTCCTGAATGGGGCACTTTGGATAGATTTTTATAACCGAACGGAGGGGAATGCCACTAAACGAATGGCCGTAGGTCAAGGAGTGCCCGTAATGTGCGAACACAGTTAGCTGTGGATGATGGAGTTGCAGTCCAAATGTGAGGTGTGTCTCGTGTGACAGACATGGTTTTTCTTTCCACTTGCAGGCTGCCATGATAAAGCTGTCCTGTTGTATGAATACGTAGGGAAGAGGGTGGTGGATCTTCAGCACACGGAAGTCCCAGATACCTACAGGGGCAGAGGAATCGCAAAACACCTGGCCAAGGTATGGATTCGCTGGTTGCCCTTCTTGACAGAGATGCATGCTGGCCTTTCAGCTTTCCCACTTAATTCTAAGTTTTACATACCGTGCAACCCCACTGGGGGAAA
This sequence comes from Pseudonaja textilis, assembly GCF_049901715.1. Taxonomy (NCBI): domain Eukaryota; kingdom Metazoa; phylum Chordata; class Lepidosauria; order Squamata; family Elapidae; genus Pseudonaja; species Pseudonaja textilis. The sequence continues at coordinate 4,074,501 of NC_142003.1, forward strand.
AAGAAAAATTCTTGATTTAATGGTGGATGGGCAGGGACTTTACAGCTGTTGTTGGGCAGCGTTTCATCTGGTCCCATTAAAACTGCCTCTTCGGGCTTTCGCTACTGATTTCTTTTTATTATCCTCCAGCCTTTGTTCGTTAAATTAGCTAATGAGCGTGGAGAAACCGGCACAGAGCTGATTACAAGCTGGGGACTCCAAAGGGATGGATTGAACTTGCTTTGCAACCTGCAATTTATGGATAAGCGGCTTTGGATTGCAAATTCTCAGCCTTAAGAGCCCCTCCCTCCCCCGTTATGGTCTTGATTCTTCTCCGCATCCCGTTTTTCTTTATCTTCTCTGGTCTGCTCTGTTCTTCTTTGTAATGTTTTCCTTGGTCTACATAAAAAGCAGGGGGTTTTTTTTTCTGCCAGGAAGGAATTCTCCCCCAGGTGAAAAAGAAAGCATTTTTTTGGAAACAAAGGAGAGGAAAAAAAACCCACTTTTATCTCTCCTCCTGCTGATGCTGCAGTTAGATTTTAGGAGGTTGATTCAGGGCCTTCATTTCTCGTGTTGTTGTTGTGTCGTTGTTGAAAGAGTCCTAAGCAGTTGTCTCCAACCTCCCACGTTCCTTGTTAAATACATACAGGTGTTCCTCGGCTTACAACCACAGTTGAACCTAAAATTGAGGTTGCTAAGTGAAACGTTTTTTTAAGCGAAACATTGGTTAGATGAAACATTTGTTAAGTGAAACATTTGTTTGCCACCTGAGGTCCTCCTGAACGTGTAGCTCCTCTAAACCAGTGGTCGCCAACCAGCGGGCCAGGGACCACTGGTGGTCCATGAGAAAAATTTGATGGTCTGCAAAGAAATGTCACCTCCAAAGGAATTAATCCAGGCTGCGCGGGTACACAAGGCCGCGCCGCCCACCTGGCCTGCGTCACTTGCATTGTGAACAGCACAAGGTAGTGAGGGGATGGGGAAAAGGCAGGGGGGAACTTGCCCAGCTCGCCTCACCTGGCCACTGGGCTGCTTCTTTCCGCTTCTTTCTTCTTCTGCTTTTGGCTGCACGCAGGAAAGCAGCAAAGTCTTCCTTTCTCTCCCCAAAGTCCGCCCGGAGAGAAAGAAAGACTTCTGCTGTTTTCCTTTCATGAAGCCAAAAGTCTCTCTCTCTCCCTGAGAACAGAGCTGGAGACGGTATCCTGTGATCCCAAATAAAGAACAATCGATTGGTAGGAAAATGGGATGGGGGATTTTCCTGCAGACTTTTGGGGGGGATTTTCCCAGGGTCTCTGGTCCGCAGGATTTAAAATTATTTGGTAATCCCTGAGGTCCAATAAGTTGGCGACTCCTGCTCTAAACATTGGATGGAAACCATGACCTGAGGTGACTTTTGCTTAGGTTTGGCTAATGTGCTTGTTTTGACCAAGAAGAAGATTGGGCAAGGGTGAGTCACACCTTTCTCCAACAGGGTTGGATTATTTAGGATGTTTCAGAAGCTGAGGTTGGGGCAGAAGGACTATGCTTCCTGGCTAGCAGAAGCCAGAATTGCTGGAGAATATTGGGCTCCTGGGCCTAAGCCAGGGGTTCTAGTTCTTATCCGTTATGGTTCTTTTCCTTGGTACTTACCTTAGCACGATTCATGCAAACATCGTCTTGCTTTGCAACAGAACTTCTAATGCCAACTGTGGTTGCAAATTGTGAATTACCTCTATTTCAGACACTAACTGTGTTTATTTTCTTTAGTTTGTCTTTATTTTATTGTCTTTATTTTCTTTATTTTCAGGCCGCCTTGGACTTTGTGGTGGAGGAAGATTTGAAAGCCCACCTCACGTGTTGGTATATCCAGAAATACGTCAAGGAAAACCCCCTGCCACAATATCTGGAACGTTTACAGTCTTAACACAGAACCTTGCTTGGGAGATGGCAGCCAGGCCTGCTAGGGACTTGCCTTGGCCTCCAAGCTGTCCCGGGGGACCCCTCACACCTCCCTCTGTACATGCTCAGAGGTCCTACTGTTGAAAAAGACCAGATGGCATGATTTCTCAACCATGCTTCCAAGCCGTTTCGGCCGACCGTGAATTTCACAGTTTGCATTTGCCTTTTTGTTGTGTCAGTGAAACCCTCAGGGGCAACATTCAACCTCCTTGCCAGTTGGGTGCACTTTGGGCAGCGTAGAAGGCATGGGGGTGGCTCTGGTTTCCAACGAGGGCTGAGCTGAAGGAAGTCTACTGGGTCCTCTATTCTCCGGGAGCAGCATGGACAAGATAAGACACCGAGCTTCCTGGGCCTCTGAGGGCATCTTTGAACCCTGGGCTAGGTTTCAAAGCAGGCTAAGCTTGGCTAAGCTTGGAGCCTTTAGCAAGAGGTGAAATAAATGTTGCTTCTTCCGCCGTGCGCTCTCACTACAGACTGACGTAAAGAGAGGACTTTTTCTCACTGGGGCACTTGCTCAACGGAGCTCGCCAAGGGAAACATGGCAATGTGTTGGGTGTTTTGGGCTGACGGTGTGCACAGGAGATGTTTAGGTGGCTTCTACGGACATTTTGAGGAAGGGGCTGGTGTGGCTATTTTATCGCATTTTGGGTGGGAACCTCCCTTCCCTTCTCAATCTCCTTGGGTGGGGAATGTTTCCTGTCATTATATGGAGGAAGAAGACGAAGCAAGGGGCTAAGAAGGATGGACCCGAGGAAGGGAAGAGTGTTGGGCATCTGCTGAACAAAACGATGGGCATCTCCAACCAGAAAAGAGTCTTTTTCTTCTGGAGCTGTTTAAAAACAAAAACAAAACCATGGATCCATAATGCAGATAGCGTAGGTGAGGTGGAATCCTACAAACGGAACGGCTAGGGATTGTCTGGGGCTGAAACGGGAAATGCAGCTAGAACTTAGAAGGTCTTCTTTGAGATGAGTTGGCTTGCACTAGTTTAAGAAAAGAGGGAGTGAAACCAAGTGTGGAGGAGTCCACTCCAGGCAGGGAAAACGTTGGATTTCTAGCTTTGATTGAACATCTTCATTTCTTCAGCCCTTCGGTTCTGGCGAGGATAGCTGGGGATCCTTGGAAGAATAGGTCTGAAAGATAAGAGAGCGCCCCTGATAGGGTTATTTAAACTAGGAATGTCCAACCTTGGCAAGTTTTAAGACCTGTGGGAATTCTGGGAGTTGAAGTCCACCGGTCTTCGGGGTGTTCAACTTCAGCAACTTTTAAGACTGGTAGACTTTGACTCTCAGAATTCCCACAGGTTTTAAAGGTTGGATCTTCCTGTTTAAATGTTACATATCCAAGAGTGAGGCTATTGTCAAAGTTACCTTTTTAGATTGCAGTGATTTGCAAGATAATGCAGTGTTTTGCAGGAAGTTGTAATCACCTTCTGTTTTCTGCTCTCTCCCTCCGCCCCCCCAGCTCATGAATGGGGGTGATTTACTCCTATTGTCCCTAGCCAAGCACCCTACAAATGTCTAGCACTACAGTTCCCATCACCCTGAGCCAGTGCAGAGGGTGCCCACATTGGGGAAACTTGGTTTAATAGAAGGATTTGCTTGGGTTAATTTTGTCGCAGAATTTGAATTCCTTTGGGGATCCAAGTGTCCCTTTTTCCACCCCCCCTGCCCAATTCAGTTCCTTAGATGTGTCTTTGGGAATTTCAGCAGAAATAAATGGAGAAAATGAGATAAGGTTCATTACCTAAAAGGGTGATATTTAGAGCAGCAAATGGTATTGTATGGTTTGATTCGTGGATGGTTCTAAAGTTCTCAAAGTTGGCAACTTTTAAGATGGGCGGACTTCTTCAACTCCCAGAATTCCTGGCTGGGGATTTCTGGGAGTTGAAGTCCACCTGTCTGAAAGTTGCCATGTTTTCAGAAACACCGTTCTAAAAACATAACCAGTGAGAGTCCAGCTGAAGTTTTGTGGGAGGACTGGCACTCATATGCCCACACACAGACACCGTAACTCAGGGGTCTTCAAACTTTGGCAGCTTTAAAAGACTTGTGGACTTCAACTCCCAGAATTCCTCCTCCAGTCATGTTAGCTCAGGAATTCTGGGAGTTGGAAGTCTACAAGTCTTAAAACTTGCCAAGTTGGAAGATCCCTTTGCTATGTCTGATGGACATCTTCCTTCCCACTAAGCGACAAAATGTTAAGACTGCTTGTCGTACAATTTGAAAACTTAAAACTTCTCCTCCTTACTGTTCAATAACTCTTATGGCACCCCCATGGTCTTCAGTTGTCTCTCCCTGAAGATGTCCTCCTTATCTAGAAAATACTATTGGGTGCTGTAGAGGAGAAGATATGATTTACCAATCCTAAATATGATGGGAATACTTTCCTCGGCTGAAGAGGGCGACTTGCAAAGATCAGAGTTGGTCTGAAATGCAGTATTTCAGAAATGCTACAGCTTCCTTCCACGATGCCCCAACAAAAGTCTGTTGAGATATTTTTTTAGTAACACTGGTGCTTTTGGAAAGTTTTTAATTTTTGCTCTGCAGAGGGACAAGGGTCCCTAGGCGGGCAGGGGGAATACCAATCCAACCCTTATCCTTGAAGGACTCACAAAGTCCAAGGTGGTGGAATGGAGGCCCCATTTTCCTCTATTGAAGTATCTCAGTTGTAAGTGTCTCACTGCAACTTTTGGTCTGTCCCAGAGATGGTGGGATTCCAGCTGTGGTTGAAGTGGCTAGAGCAGAGGCCTCCAAACTTGGCAACTTTAAGACTTGTGGACTTCAGCTCCCAGAATTCTCCAGCCAGCACAGCTTACTCTCTTGTATTCCCTTCCTCTGCAATCTCTCCACTTTAGGAGGTTAAGAGAAAAAAGAAACAGGCACGGCTGGCTGGCTGGGGAATTCTGGGAGTTGAAGTTCTCAAGTCTTCAAGTCGCCAAGTTTGGGGACCCCTGGGCTAGAGATCCTTGGGAGTCCCAGCTTCTCTGGAAGAGGCCAGAATGAAACTTTTTAACAGATCTTTTGAGAACAAAAATTATTTCTTGGGATCTGCAGGAGGAAGAACAGAGCACAGATAAAGCCCCCCTTTGTTGTTAGATTGAGGGTGGGAAGAAGGGCATTAGGTGGGCACACAGCTTCAAGAACCACAGGATGGGCACAACTTCAAGAACCATCTGCCCCTTCCAGAGGCATCAGCTTAGAAGATTCGGAGGGGTGGGGCTGACTCCATGCTGACCACCAATGTGGGATTGTTTTCACCCTTAGTCTTATGTGCCTTTCTAACTCAGGACTTCTTAACAATGACCTTTCTGGCTGGTGTACATGTGTATTTTTAATATTTTTCTTCTCGGGTTGTGTTATTAATAAAAAGCTGACCCTGTTGCATGAAATACAGTTTTTAAAAGTGTGGCTAAGTGGTTTGGTCACTAAAGATCACTTGATTTGTTGGGGTTGGGACTGGTAAGACTATGGAAAAGTGCACAGATTCACTTATGCCAAAGACTAAAGGGTTCTTTCTTTCTTTTTCTTTCTTTCTTTCCTTCCTTCCTTCTTTCTCTCTCCTCTTTCTCTCCTCTTTCTCTCTCCCTCCCCCTCTCTCGTCTTCCTCTCCTCTCTCTCTCTCTCTCTCTCTCACACACACACACACACACGCATACACACACACCATCTATCAGTCATCTATCAATCATTATCAACTATCTATAGTCTGTCTATTCTAGACGGAGCAATTTTTCAAGCTGAGGTCCAGAGGCAGCAGAAAAAGCTGTTTCTCGGACAGATTCATAGCCAGTGTTAAACCATCATATGTGAAGTTAGCAGGTTATTCAAACTGGGTCAAGCTAATGCTGGCTGTAGAATTCTGGGAGTTGAAGTCCATCCTTCTTGAAGTGACCGGATTTACGTGCTAACTTGGTGCTTTCCCATATTCTTTCCTGGCTTAATGTGACCTTCGGTGCTGGGTCGTTTTTCCCCACAGCAAACCATGGTTTATCGAGATGTTGGTTTGATGATCGCCCGGTGGGACTCCTTCCACAAGCCCCTTCCAAAAAGTCCCATAACTTTGCAATGGAAAGCGCTGGTTGCTACGGAGCGGAGGCATGTGGGCTGTTTGAACTGGAAAGGGCATTTTTTTTTCATTTATTTCAGATCAACAGAGTTGAAACGGACCCTGTAGGTCATCTAGTCCAACCCCCACCCCCGCCCAAGCAGGGGACCCTACACCATTTCTGACAAATGCCAGTCCAGTCTCTTCTTCAAAGCCTCCAGAGATCCATTTTATTCCGTTTTATTCTTTATTTTCCACATTCTGAATCCGAAGCCCGAGAAACGAGGTGCCGGGCTCTCATTGGCTGAGCCGCGCCAAGTGGGCGGGGCCAGAACTCCAAGCCAAGCCACCCGTCCGCTCTCCGAAGTGTGGTTAAAATCTTTTTCTCCTCCCGCCCCTCGCGCTCTCGGGGAGCCTCCCACGTGGCCCGTACCTCTCCCGCCCTTCCCTGGGAAAAGTAGTTTTTCCCTCCCGCTCCTGCCCCCGTCTTCCCTTGCGGCGGAACTCCGTTTCCCAGGCGGCACCGCTCGCACTCTTTTTCCTTCCCCCGCCCCTTTCGCCGCCGCCGCCGCCAAGATGGTTGGAGATTGTAGTTTGGGCGAGAGGAGGCGGCCGTTGCCCGGCGTTCCCCAGCTCCCTCCTGCCAGACTCCGTTTCCCGGCGGCCCTCGGGAGGCGGCTTCCGAAATCTCCCTCTCCGCCCTCCGCCGGGCCCCGCCCTCCGCTGCCCCTTTCGGCGGAGACATTTGCGAAGCCTTTTTCCAAGATGGCGGCCTGGGGAAGGAGGCGCGCGGGGCCCGGCAGCTCCAGCGGCGGTGCCGCTGCCGCCACGAGGGAGAGGTGAGCCCCGCCGCTCCAGCCGGGGCCTCCTCGGTCCTTGGGAGACGGGCCTGTGCGGGCAGGGAAGCCGGTCCGGCGGCTGCGGGCTGCAAGCCCCTTCCCGCCTGGGGGAGAGGGAGGGAGGGAGGGCGGCCACTGCTTGGCCAAAGGCTGAGGGTTATTGGGGGCGAGGGGGGGAGAGGAAGAAGGGAGAGCGAGCAGCCTCCAAGGACTACAACGCCCATCGTCCTCCCCCCCCCGCCGATTCTCCCCTCTCCAGGCCCAGGAGACCTATTCCCCCCCCACCCCAAAAGAAGCCAACCATTGGATTGCACGTCCTAATTCAATATGGGGAGGGGGGAATCACATGTATAGGGAGGAGGGGCCCTGAATTGAACTGCCAGGGCTATTGAAGCTGGAAGTGGGGTGAGGGTTAAACCAGCCTAGGGAAGAAGGGATGTGGGGTTAAGCAGCCTGCGGGGGGGCAGGCAGGGAGGGAGTAATGGGGTTAAATCAGCCTGGGGGTGCAAACATCCTTGGGGGTAGGCAGGGGACGGAGTAATGAGGGGGTTAAAGCAACCAGCCTGGGGAGGAGTAATGAGGAGGTTAAACAGTCTTGTGGAGGGGGGCAGGCAGGGAGGGAGTAACGAGGGGGTTAAACCAGCCTTGGGGGAGGGAGGAAGGGATGGGGGATTAAACCAACTTTAGGGTGCAGGGGGAGGAATGAGGGGGTTAAACAGCCTTGGGGTAGGTGGGAAGGAGGAGGGGTGGGAGGTTAAACCAGGGGGTGGGGTGGGGTGGAGGAAGGGATGAGGGGCTAAACCAGCTTTGGGGAGGGGAAGGGAGGGAGGAAGGAAGGGATTGCGGGGGAGGTCGAGGCTGGTGGTGTGAATCAAGTCCTGGGTTTGTGAGAATGACCTTGGGATGTAGGATGAAGAGCCTATATAGGCTGGGCAAGGGTCAGAGGTGAATCCAAAGCAGGAATTGAGGTGGGGGGTGGTCGAAGCGTCTCAGAAGGGACCCTCCTAGTTTTGGGGAGAGTCAAAATAATGGAGGGGAGAGGGGAGAAAGACTTCCGGCCCTGCAATGATTCTGTTGGGGTAACCCAAAGATACTTTTTTATTTTCCCCAAGAGGCAGCTGGACTTTCTGGTTTGTCTTTTGAAGACGTTTCGCTTCTCACCCAAGAAGCTTCTTCAGTTTTGACTGGATGATGGTGGGGAACCGGAAGTATTTATTTTCCTTGGAGACAGCTGGTCATATGCCCTCTTTTAGTGAGTCTTTGAGGCCACCTGGTGGGGTTTGTCTGTGTCCTCAGGATCACCTGAGTGGGGTAAATGGGTGTGGAGCCTTCAGCCACTTCCTAAACACGTGTCACAACACAAGAGAACAAACCCATCAGGACTAGCTTCAGCGGTCCATCCGCATTCAGACAAAGGCCACTCTTTTGAAGACAGAAAAGTCCACATTTTGGACAGAGAGGACCGCTGGTTTGAAAGAGGGGCCAAAGAGGCCATCAGTGTCCAAACTGAACAGCCCTCTCTCAACAGAGAAAAGGACACCACGTCACCCATCTCCTGTCCACAACACAGTCCTTTCAACAGCTCTAAGCAGGCTCCACATCCATTTCAAGTGACCCTCAGGGCATAGAACCTCCAAGTGGCTTGAGCGATTCTCAGAGAGACTACTAATGACCAGATGACTGCAAGGAACATACATCTTTTCATCCTCCACCCTTTCGGTCAGAGCTGAAGAAGCTTCTTGGAATGAGAAGCGAAAGGTTTTCCAAGAAAAACCAGAAAGTCCAGTTGCCTCTTGAAAATCCATGATCTGTATGACTAAGAATCTCCATAAACACTGTTGGGGTAACCTTACAATAGATACAGAGTTCTCCTGGGTGTGTTTTCTCTAGACTCTAGACTACCTAGTAGGGCTGGGCAAACTCATGAAAAGGGGGTCTTCTATTAATTCAGCTGCAAGTGACATGGGGGTGGGATGAGCTGGGGCCCTGGGTGGCTGGGAGCAATGAAAGCATGGATGAAAAATTCGGTGGGCTGGTTGGAGACAGGTGTGAAGTTGCATTTGTCCTGGAGAAGTCCTGGGTAGGAGAGGGAAGAATGTGGCTGTTTTGGAAAGGCCCAGGTTTTGTGAAAAAGGGTGGACTTGGCTTGGAAGAGGGAATGATGATGATGATTAGATTTTTATCTCTCGAGGCAGCGAGCGTACCTCATTGAGGGTTGGGGTGAACATCATCTGGGGGAGAACGTGGGAAGGGGAAAGTCAAGTTCCACTCTCAGGTCAGGAAATCCTCGCCTTTCTTTCCTACATGTTGGAATCGGAGCAACACGAGTGCCTAGTTCACTTCTGAAGGTGGTTCCTCAGTGCTCCTAATTTATTTTTTATAAACGATTACAATTAAAAAGATAAAAAAAGAAAAAAAACTGCAAGAAAGGAAGAGAATAGAAAAGAAAAAAACAAGGATAGAGTAAAGGAAGAAGAATATATAAAGAAATAACTTCTCTCTTCATCACCAGTACGAATTATTTTAGTAATTTATCACCTTCTTTTAAAATATAGCAAATGATCTCTCCTTCCGAATCACCATTGCTTACTTACAAACCCTTAAAAGCTTCGTTCTTCGGTCTTGATGTCAGCAAAAGTCCATTAAGAATTATCAGTCATGAGCGCCAGGTCTATTTTAAACTTGATCTAATAAACCAACTTTTACATTCTTCCCCTTTAACAATCTTGATCTGTAATCTCATCGAATGAAGTTCTCACAAAGCCCTTCAAAGCTTTACTGAGTCGTCTTCTTTTTTGGGGGTCAATCCAGTATAGGAAAGTTATCCAAGTAACGCCTTTGATTTGTTATTCGTACATCGCTTTTAATTATGAAAGCATCAACCACTTTTCATTCGTATTATGCAGCTGAGCCTCTTTTTTCCATATTCTTGTAGCTGGTCAGTTTGAAACTCACTCTCAGATCAGTTTGTCTGGAGAATCTGAATTACGAAGAGTCCATTCTTCATTTCACCATTTCTTCCCTGCAAGTCTTAATTTTTTTAAAATTTTAGGTTGTCATTTCTGAACATTCCCCTGAATCTTCCAAAAATGACTTCTTGGTGCGCAATTGTTGGTGCTGGTTGATTTGTATTTTAGGTGTATTTGATGTATTTGTAGATGTATTTGTCTTGGATTTGGGAAATTAGGTGTGGAGCTGGCATGGAATTAATTTGAGTTGTGGGTAGGCTCTTAGCTTGGACATTTTTAAGTATTTCACCGTTGGCTTTTCTAGCAAGATAGAAAAATGGACAAATTGATATTTTTGTTGGCATGGAAAGTTAAAAATTGTTTGGAGGAAAGTAGGAAGAAGGGCTTGAGCTCCTGAATGAAAAGTGGGAAATATTTTTATTTTATTCCTCTCTGGTTACTTTATGGAAGAAAAATAGTTACATCCCAACTGTTATGTGACAAAGTCTGAAAACAGCAACTTAATTTTTATTCTGCTGCCCAGTTTCAATCTTTGCAACAAACTTTTCTAACTTCATGGTGTGGCTGTGAGGGGTTTTTTTAATCGTTGAAATAGTTGGATCTGCAAAGGAATGAAAGAAAAAGAGCTTAATTTTTTCAGGGAATATGTTGTTATATAAGCTTATATAAGGATGTCAGAAAATATTAAAATCGGGGCCTTCTCTAGCGAACTTGGCTACGAATACTTGCATGTTAGCCCCTCAACAGACTGGATCAATCAATCACATGTGAATTTTGTTATCAAGGGGTTGCCAATCAAAAGATGACATTGTTATCTAGTTTGCATTTCTTAGGTTGCTGTTCAACAGGGTTAACCATTAAACCACAGTGAGGAAATGGTAGTTGAAGCAGATGCTTTATTGCTCCAGCCTCTCTAGATTTTATTGATTTACTAGATTTTTATCTCGTCTTTATAAGTAACTCACAGGGGCGAGCATACCTAATCCTCCTTCCGCCTCCTTTATTCCCCATAACAACAATCCTGTAAGGTAGGTTGGGCTGAGAGAGAGAGAGAGAGACTGGCCCAAAGTCACCCAACCGTCTTTCATGCCTAACGCAAGAACTCCCAGTCTCCTGGTGATTGGCCCAAAGTCACCCAACTATCTTTCATGACTAACACGAGACTAGAACTCCCAGTCTCCTGGTGGTTGGCCAAAAATCACCCAACTGGCTTTCATACCTGAGGCAGAACTAGACTTCTCAGCCTCCTAGTTTCCAGCCTGGTGCCTTAACCACGTCACAAATTAACACAAGGCAAAGAGAACATTTTATTATTAGTCTTCTACACGCTCTCCAGAGCTGGTCCCAGCTGTAAAGTATGTTTCCATTGTATTCTGGGATCCCATCCAGAGTTACAAGGGCACACCCTGTGTTGCATTTATTAATATTTATTTGCTCTATATAAAGTGTCTCTCCCCACAATTGTTGGAAACATCCCTCCTCCCCCCAAAGTAGAATTAGCTGTGGTGTTTTTACGTTCACCCTGGGAAACATATTTGCTGGCTGGTTTTTTTTTTTTTTTAATTATTATCCATATTTCTGAAAATGTGGGAGGGTTGTGATAGGCATTCTTCCCCTGAAGGCTTCCAAGCAGCTGTCTCAGAAAAAAAATTTCTTCTTCGAACCATGTGGTGAATTCAGACCTCGTGTTTATGGGCAAGCAATAACGGCATCATAGTGGATTCTTTCGTTTTAAGAGTTCTCCCACATCGTTTCTCTTCCCCTGGTTTTTCCGGAAACATCTCCAAGAGTAGCTGGCTGCAGCTAGGAATGTAGTTTAGATACAGTGAATTATGTTCACCCCTGTTACATGCCTATTTTCACAGGGGTCCAATCCTTCGTATCAGATTCCTTCAATTCGGGGCTGTTTCTTCTAGCCCTTTTCCTGAAGTTGTGTTTGGACTGCTGGCTCGCTTTGAAGGCAAGGCTGTGGGTATGAAAGGACTCATATTAGTGGGATTAATAATGCTCTATTGCAGGGGTGTCCAGCCTTTAAGACTTTGGGACGTTCAGTTCCCAGAATTCCAGAGCTGGGTAGGGAATTCTGGGAGTTGAAGTCCATAAATCTTAAAAGTTGGACACCCCTGACCTATTGCATTGATTCTCAGTGGCAATTTCAAGATAGGTGGACTTAATTCTGGGAATTGAGGCCCATCTGTTGTAAAGTTGCCAGAGTTGAGAAACTGCTTAAATTTATTGAATGGCAGAAATGGAAAAAAAAAAATACCATAATTTGGGTCATTGTATGGGGACTTGTCTGACTTAACCCCTTTGGATATAGGGAAGGGCAAGTCAGTTTTCCACTCAAATATAATATGTGTGGAGCGATAGGAAGTTGAACAGATAGCTCCGATGCTTAAAACTTTTGAAGTTTCTGCCAGCAGTGTTACGGATGACTATTGGCCTGAGTGGATCTGTAATTAGGTTGCATAATAAACTTAGTGTTCAATTATTTTCCAGTGTTCTTTGATAGTGCCTTAGATCCTGCCTTAGGTTAATCCATAACGGGCGTTTATGCGATCTGCAAATCCTGCCCGTTGTGATTTACTTTGGAAAACTGTGTCTAGACTGTAGCTTAGCTTGAAATGTGTGCCGTCTCAGCTATAAGCAGAGTATTGATTTTAATTCTTTAGGGGCATTTGGTTTAGTGCAGGGGTGTCCAACCTTGGCAACTTTAAGGCTTGTGGACAAGCTGGCTGAGGAATTCTGGGAGTTGAAGTCCACAAGTCTTAAAGTTGCCAAGGTTGGACACCCCTGGTTTTGTGTCTGGATGTTTGGCTTGGGTCAATGCAAGTGATGTTCTAGAAGCTTTGTAGGAATTGGTCTAAAGATTCAGTTGTTGTATGTAAAGACGCTTTACAGAGGGTTTTTTTTTTTAATTGTTCCCTTCAATGTGTGAAACACTTTGTGAACCTGGGTGCCCGTAATTAACACCATTAACCATCTCTGGGCTGTTTTAATAAATACCTTCTGAATGTTCAGAAAGTACCAGGAAAGTAATAAATATGAATTGATCCTTACCCGACTGGTTGGATCACTACATCTAATATTGTTTCCAGAGGTAGTTTTGTTCCAATATGTATAAATCTTGTTAAGTGTTGCTGGGCACATTTGTGGCAGGATGATGTTTTAGCCTCCAAGGGCAGTTTGCGTGACTTAAAAGAGATTCGGTCTCTTGCTTGTATTTTCCAAACTTTGCTTCGTCTAATGGGACAGAATTGAATAGGAATATAACTCGGTCCTTTTATTAGAGAAGAAAATGTAAAGTATTTCCTCTTCTGTCGTGCAAGCTCCTCGTTGCCTTTCTGCCCAGCGATCCTCTGCTTAAAGAACAGAATGTGTCTTGGAAGGGAAGCCAGCACGTTCTGGCTGACCTGGGAAATAACCTGTAGTCCTCAACATATGTCCACAACTCAGCCCAAAACTTCTGCGAGGCAGTTTGTTCGGTGAATTTTGCCACATTTTGCAAACTTTCTCCCCATATTTGTTAAGTGAATCACTGAAGTTGTTAAGTTAGTAACACAGTCGTGAAGTGAATCTTGCTTTCCCTTTGATTGTATGTATGGTATGTATGTATGTATGTATTTATTTATTTATTTGTTTATTTGATATTGCTGCCTATTCGCCCATGGTGACTCGAGGCGGCTTACAGAATGTAAAACCATATTTAAAACTAAAACTAAAACTAAAAAAACAATAAAAACTAACAAAAAGAATCAGATAAATTAATAAAGTACAATAGAACAAAATGGGGGGGGGGGGAAATCACCCCCCCAACTCCCACCCATCCTGCCTCGACGATAGCAGATCCCGCGAGCTATTTGATGGGCTCCATCCCGCTCTGGGTTCCCCAGGCCTGCTGGCAGAACCAGGTCTTCAGCGCCTTCCGGAAGAGTGTTAGTGAGGGGGCCATTCTAATCTCTTGGGGGGGGTGATGTTCCAGAGAGAGGGAGCCACCACGGAGAAGGCCCTCCTTCTGGGTCCCACCGAGTGTATCTCCCTCAAGGGTGGGACCCGTAGCATTCCCTACCTCCCCGCTCTAATGGGTTGAGTAGATGTGACCGGCAAGAGATGGTCCGTCAGATAACCATTTTGCTTGTCGGAAGGTCGTAAAGAAGAGTCCCGTGACCACAGGGCACTGCAACCGTCATAAATACGAGTCAGTTGCCAAGCATCTGGATTTCGATCCCCTGATGATGCAACGGTCCCAAGCGTGAGACAGTCCTAAGTCCCTTTTTTTTCAGTGCTGTTGTAATTTCGGTCATGAAAGGGCACCTAGGGCACTCAGGGAGGAGAGGATAAGGGAGAAACGTGAATGGCATGGTCTACGGGGGAGGAAAGGGCCTTGATCCTCTTCATAGGCTGCAGCTGTGAGAACTGGTTAAAAGGACGGACATGCTTATGGGCCAGTGCTGGAAACAAAGCGTGGAAATATCTCTAGTCTGTCGTTCCTCTCTGAGTTTGGCGTCCTTTCCAGTGTGTGTTCCGATATCTCTGGACATTTTCAAGCCCTTATCTTGCCTGATTCCCTTAATTGCTTCAGTGCAGTTTGTGATGTTTTTACCCTTTATAATGTAAACAGCATTTCCTCCTTTTCGTAACTGCTTGTGGGGGAGTTTTTTGTCTCCAGTCAAGGATATTTGTAGTTTTGAAGCAAAGTGAAGGAATAAAAGGGGCTTCACCTGTTTTTGTGACCGAGTTTATTTTGTATCCCACCCTGGGTCACCAACATTATCCAAAATTCAGACACCTGGCAACTGACTCGTGTTTACGATGGTCGTAGTGTCCCTTTGAGACCTCTCGACAAAGCCACTGGGAGAGCCGGATTCACTGAACAACAGTTTAATTTAACAGCCATAGTGATCCACTGAACAACTGTGGCAAGAAAGGTCGTATAAAGGGGCAAAACTCCCTTAACAAATGTCTCGCTTAGCAGCAGTGTTACACTCAGTTGGGATCGCAAGTGGAGGACAATCTGCATGTGCAGCAACTGAGTTCAGAATGGGAGCTTCGTTTTCTAAGAGTGGATTCTTGCTTTGCAGACTCTCTTTAAGGATTTTCTTAGGCTCTTCCTTCTCAGCAAGCGGTACAATCTTAAATGTTTTGAACCCAAAGATGTGTGACTCCCAATTTCATTCACATTGATTGGAAAAGGGAGTCGGCGGTGAAACCTTACTAGCCAGTCTCCCGGTTCACCGTTGCTGTTTTCCCCTTGTGTTAATTAAAGGAGGAATTGATTATTGTAAATGCAGGATTTCAGCCATCTTTCTCAAGAGGGGTAGAATTCTCTTGACAATGTTGGGACACCCCAACAAATATAATATAATATCATTACAGTTGCTCCTAAAGCCACGGGAACAGCTGGGTGGGATCAAAATTCAGATAGGCCAGCATTGCTCTTCCCTACCAGATGTCATTGGAAACCAGTAACGTACGTACATTACTTTCCCACCTGCTCAAGTTTCTCTTCCTGGAGGTATAAATAGCTTCTATAACAGCACAGCGGACTTCCAACACCCAGAATTCCCCAGCTAGTATGGCTAGCTGGGGAGTTCTGGGAATTGAAGTCCACCCATCTTAAAGTTACCCAGGGAGAGAAACCACTGGATTGGATGGTCTTTCCGGCCCTTCCAACTCTTATCGTTCATGGCTGGCCGGGAAATTCTGGGAGTTGAAGTCTACCCATCGTCATCTTCAAGTTGGCAAGGTTGAGAAACACTAAACTAAGTGATCCTTCTGGTCCCTTCCGACTTTATTATTCGTAGCTGGCCGGGGAATTCTGGGAGTTGAAGTCCACCCCTTTTAACACTAACAAACACAACTATTTTAGAACCTATTTTAGATTCTTCTCTCCCAGGCATAGGACTGTGATAGGGAAGAGATTTGGTCAAAGCACTAAAATTGACACACCGTTCGTCTCTGTCTTACCGACGCCAGCATTTGAAACAGACGCTAAACAAATCCTGCTTTTGTGAGGGGCACGAAGCCCCAGTGAACGGAGGCCTTGAATAGAAGCTCACTCACATCCTGGCCTGGACAAAAGACCTCCTCTCGGTCTGATTTAGCTTTAGATTTTGTCAGAAGCTTGCTTCTTTTTTTTTTTTTCCCCTGACGCAGTGGCTTTCAAAATGTGCTAAGTTGATAAGCCCGCTTTGTATACCCAGCCCAGTGCTAGCAAAACACTCGACCGCTTCGCTCTCAGGAAGCAGAACCCTATTTGAACCCCATTTGCCTTTTGCTGATGTGTTCAATGGAGCTGGGAGCTAGTCTGGCATTATCAAAGCCCCCGGGGCCTCTTTTAAAAATACTCCCAGAGACCCGTAAAGTCCACCTCTTCACGGGTTCAAGGAGACATCCGGGGAGGTCCCTGTTATTCTGTATATTTCCCACAATGGAAGAGTGGATGATGAAGATAACGGAATGGGCAGAGGTGGGAAAAAATGGCTATTGTGTGGGTGCCAGTGATGGGGCTCCCAAAGTCCCTTGAAGAGGGGGGGGCAGTGGTGGGATTCAGTTTTTTTTTTACTACCGGTTCTTTGGGTGTGGCTTGGTGGGCGTGGCAGGGGAAGGATACTGTAAAATTCCCATTCCCACCCCACTAGCCTGATTTCCAGCTCCGTTCTCCTGTTTAGAGCAACCAAAGAAGACCCAGCCAATCAGCTGAGACTCGATGGGAGGCGGAGAATAGATGGGGTTGGCAGGGCCAGTCAGAGGCGGCATTTGCTGGTTCTTCGAACTCCTCGAAATTTCCGCTACCGGTTCTCCAGAACTGGCCAGAACCTGCTGAATATACCACCTCTGGGGGCGGGGGGGGGGGCAGGCCTCTTCCGGCAGTCCCGCTGAGTAACTCTTCCTCTTCCCTCCCGACAGGGTCTCCTTATCTGCCACGGACTGTTACATCGTTCACGAAATCTACAACGGGGAGAACGCCCAGGACCAGTTCGAATACGAGCTGGAGCAAGCGTTGGAAGCCCAATACAAGTACATCGTGATCGAGCCCACCCGCATCGGGGACGAGACGGCCCGTTGGATCACGGTGGGGAACTGCCTGCACAAGACGGCGGTGCTGGCTGGCACGGCCTGCCTCTTCGCCCCTCTGGCTCTCCCGCTGGATTATTCCCACTACATCTCTCTGCCGGCCGGGGTGCTCAGCGTGGCCTGCTGCACCCTCTACGGGATCTCCTGGCAGTTTGACCCCTGCTGCAAGTACCAGGTGGAGTACAATGCTTACAAACTCTCCCGCCTGCCTCTACACACGCTGACCACGTCCACCCCGGTCGTGTTAGTGAGGAAAGACGATCTGCACAGGAAGAGGCTGCACAACACGATAGCACTGGCGGCCCTGGTGTACTGTGTAAAGAAGGTGTACGAACTCTACGCCGTATGATTGCGGCCGAGAAAAGTGGGGAGGGGGGGGAGGGAGGAGGGAAAAACCCATCCGAACCGATAAAAGGTGTATTAAGGACTCCTACAGGAACAATTTAACTTTTTTCCCCCCCCCCACCTTCTTGAAGTGGTGCCTGAAAAGCCGTTTTCGGTTTACCCGATTATTATTATTATTATTATTGTTTCGTTATTTCTTTTTCTTTTTCCTTTCGAAAGAAACAATCACACTGACGTCACATCAAGGGATTCCTGTTCTTTTTATTTTTAATCCCTCCGACCTAGATCTGTGGTGGGGTGGAACAGCATGAGCGATGAAGACAACAGTCGTTACACGACAAGAGGGTTGGGTGGGTAAGGTTTTGGTTCCTCCAGCCATCCTCTCCTCCCCCACCCTTGGGGAGAGGAGGGGGGGGTGAGGAAACACACATCCCTTAAGTATCTTGTTTAATTGTATTCTACAGAACCAGCTCAAAGATATCACTGACCATTCATTAAAGGATGAGAATTTGAAGAGGTCCTTTTTTTTCTTTTGGGACGAAAAATATCTGGTAGGAAATTCTCCCGGCGGGGTGGAGCCTAATTTTAAAGGATGGATTGGGTGAAAGCTCACTTGTCAGTAGACTGACCTACAACAGGAGGTCAACTCATCAAATATTTCTATGGTCTTTTCAGAGTTGCCAACAGAAAGGGAGGGTGGGGGTAAGTGCCGGAGCCCTGACAGAAGGACCGGTCCACGGTGCCTCTACCAGCAAGAGGGCTGCAGGAGGCCATCGCAGCCGAAAACTGAGCTTGGGAACCTGTTTTTGGTAGCAGAGCTCTTGGCCTGCCACAAGCACCCCCTGCCACGAGTGCCACCGATCTGGCCACGCCCAACCCGGCCCACCGAGGTCAAACACAACCCTGATGCAGTCCTCAATGCAATCGAGTTTGACACCACTACAACAAAAGCTTTGGACCTTTGTCAATAGCAGTGGTTGGGTTCGCAAAACATTGAGGTTCGATTGCTAAGTCGTGTCTTGACTCTAATGTGTTCATCTTGCTGACGATTTTAACTGGGGCTTATTTTTGGGCGGGGGTAGGGCTTACATTACGAGAATTCTGAAAAAATCATGCTAGGGCTTATTTTTTATTTTTTTGGTTGGGTCTTATTTTCGGGGAAAACCCGGTACCTATGGGGAATGTCAGTAGTAGTATTTTTTTCCCCCTCTCCTGCTTACAAATTAAGCGTAAAAGATAAGCTGGAAAGACAGGTAAGGAAAAAAAGAAGTTAAAATATCCAGCTATTCATGGCACGTTGTCTTCTGAAGATCCACTTGAGCGGGAAGCAGCTTCCGTTCTCGAAATCGGATGTGAATCGGCTAAGCATCGACCCTCTGTACATAAAATGCTTTGCGGGGCTCGGAAAGTTTTAGTTGGCGGTGCTTCTTGTCCCCAGACATAAATCCACCCCTTAGCGCAGCAAAAGATGAAACGTTCGGCTCCTGCAGTCCTCCACCCATGTCAGCTACGACACCTAGCGGCTTCCCGTCCACACTCGGACCTGGTGAAGTCTTCCCCGGGGTGGATGGGTTAGGACTGCTTGTCTTTCTTCTCCTTGCGTGCTCTCCTGGCCATGAGGGTGAAGAAGACAGCGGGGCAGAGCGGCCGGAGATAAACTGCCAGGGCGGGCAAGAAACCCAACCCCAGCAAAACTTCCTTTCTCCTCTCTCCCACGGCGTCCAGGACCAGTCGAGCCACGTCCGCGGCTGTTTTGCCTTCGCTGGTGCTCTTGTCCATCACTGCGTTGTATGGAAAGCAAGCAAGCATTTTTTTTTAAGGAGCAGGGAGCTTCCTCGCTACCCCAGTCAAACCATCACAAAGACCGCTAGTCCTTGACCCAACGGGGCTTTTTTTTTTTTTTTTCAGGAGGCAACCAGACTTCCTTTTCTTTGGAAGATGTTTCTCTTCTTATCCAAGAGGCTCCTTCAGATGTGACCGGATGGTGGGGAATGGAAGGATTTATATTCCTTGCAGACCGAGCTGGTCATTTGCATCCTTTTAGAAGAACACAAGGAAGTCCAGTTGCCTCCAGAACAACCACGACCTGGAGGACTGAGAAGACTACAGGGACCAGGAGCGCTACTCGGGTAACCCTGAGGATACAGATAAACCTCCAAGTGGCCTCAACGACCCTCTTAAAAGGATGCAAATGACCAGCTTTTTGCAAGGAGTCTAAATCCTTCCGTTTCCCCACCGTCCAGTCAAGAGCTGAAGAAGCTTCTTGGGTGAGAAGTGAAAAGTCTTCAAAAAAAAAAAAAAAACCAAGGAAATCCAGTTGCCTCCTGAAAAAAGGACCTTTTGGACAACGATGATCTTGTATGACTGAGAATCTCTACAGACTTTTAGCTAGTCCTCGACTTAACTGTTTAGTGACCATTCAAGGCTACGGTGGTGCTGGAAGAAGTGATTTACGACCCTTCTTCTCACAATTGTTACAAGCACCCGTGTAGTCACACCGTCGAAACTCAAGACGCTGGCTCGTATTTATGACGGCTGCAGTGTCCTGGGGGGGTCACAAGATCCTCCGTGACCTCCAGCAAAGTCAGTGGGGAAGCCAGGTTCACTTAAGTCTGGTACTAACTTAATAGCTGCAGTGATTCCCTTAACAACGGCGGCGAAAAGGCCATAAAACGGGACAGAATTCACTTTTAACTGTCTCGTTTAGCCACGGAACGTTGGGCTTCCGTTGGGCTCGTAAATCGAGGGTGAGCTGTACCACCACCTGCTGGAAAGCTAGGGCTCATGAATAAGTCTTTAGCCCTCCCAAGTTCCCTGCTCGTTGTAATTTTTATTGCTTTCCCTTATAAAGGAAGCAGCTGTTCTGCGAAGGAAGACGACAGCTTCAAACCTCATCTGCATTGCCAGCAGTGCCCAAGGCTTAGGAAGACCCCAGATGCATTGTTGGATTTAGACATAGGTAGCTCAACGGCCTCTTTTGCGGGGGCGGGGGCTGCTAAATGCCTTTTCACGACTGGCCCTACCTGCCATTCTGAGGAGTCCCATAAAGTCTCTGCCAAATTCCAGATGGGCCCACCGGCCCTCCTCCCCCACAACAGCTGAGGACAGCCTCCCCCACCGTAAGCCCTTCAGCATCCCTGCATCCCTTAAGCCTCTCCGGTTCAACGGTTCTGACGATCTAATTGCTGGGCTTGAGGGGCCAGGATAAATGAATACACAAACTGCCGACCGGATCGGCAGGCCCTTGGCCCCCTGAGAGGAGAACCGATCCTCACCTCCGTACTGGGATCCGTCTGACGTGACGGCGTTGAGCGAAAGGTTGGTCTGGATGTAGCCGGGACACACAACCGTCACGTCGATGTTGAACCGCTCCACTTCGGCTCGCAAACAGTCGAAAAAGGCCTGGGTTGCGTGCTTGGAGGCCGCATCTGAAGAGGGCGAAGGAGACAGGAAGGGTAGTGTCAACAGCATCCAACGGGAAGTTTTTTTCCTAAGCCACCGCTGTTGCCTCTGTGTTTCAAATGCGCTGTACATCTGCCCAACTCCAAAGGATTAAACCGGCGAATTAAAGACGTGAAAACTGCACAGGTTAAAAAAATTTGGTCCTTAAAAGCAACACAAACCACAAGAGGCCGCAAAGGAAGGCGGGACTTACACGCCGACCGGAAGGGAATGCTGATCTTTCCTTGCACGCTGCTGATGGTTACGATGTGCCCTTTTCTCCTCTTGATCATGGCAGGCAGGAGGGCTGGGATGGAAGAGGGGAGAAAAATTTAAGACTTTCAAACGCGACCATAACAACTGCACGTAGTCCTCGGCTTACGGCCGCCATCAGGAGCACCATTTCCATTGCTGAGCGAGGCAAATCATTTGAGCTGCCTGATTTTACGCACTTTGGCGCACGGTTGTCGAAGTGAACCACACGGTCGTTAAGCGAATCCTGCTCCCCTCCCCCCTCCATTGACTGCAGGTTGAAAGTCAGCTGGGAAGGCCCCAAATGGGGATCATGTGATCGGCTGTCATAAATACACCAATGCAAATATAAATCTGAGCCGCGGTGATGCAGTGGTTAGAATGCAGTGTTGCAGGCTAATTTGCCCACTACCAGCTGTTTGATTCTGACCGGCTCAAGGTTGACTCAGCCTTCCCTCCTTCCGAGGTTGGTAGAATGAGGAGCCAGATTGTTGGGGGCAAAGAGGCTGACTCTGTAAACCGCTTAGCTGTAGAGCACTGGGAAGCGGTATATAAGTCCAAGCGCTATTGCTATACGTACCAATATGACGGCTGCAACCGTCACAGATGCATGCTGTTTGCCAAGCATCCGAAGCAATGCTTGTAAATCCAGGGCTACCTGCACTTGGTTGCTATTCTATTCTTCCCATTATTAATTCATGATTTTGCTACGTTGCTCAGGTCTGATTTTTTTTGGGTCCTTTCTCACCTGGAACTGGAATCCGTTGTCTCGAGCCTTACCTTTCGTCAAAGCAACCGGACCGAAATAATTGGTTTCCATCACTTTCCGGTCTACCTCTATCACCGTCTCTGTTATGGTGCCCCGGTAGCTGATGCCAGCATTGTTAATTAAAATATCAACATGATCCACACAGCTCAAAATCTCCTCCGCAGCGCTAACTACCGCATTGATATCCGAGAGATCAAAAACCACAACGTGATGTTTGTGAGCCTATGAAAATTGAGGGGAAGAAAAAAAAAATGAAAAACCCACAACTTTTTGCACCCAAATCTTTTCAGCTACAGGATTTGCAGCCTAGCCTTACATTGTTCAGGTAGTCCTCAGCTTATAACCATAACAAGTCCAAAATTTCCATTGTTAAATGAGTTGAGCAAATGCTAAACCCCATTGCTAAATGCTAAACTCCGTTGCTAAATGCTAAACTCCATTGCTAAATGCTAAACTCAATTGGTGAAGTAAGTTTTGCCCCATTTTACAGCCTTTCTTGCCACAGTTCTTAAGTGAATCGC
The DNA here is from genome assembly GCF_049901715.1 of Pseudonaja textilis. Classification (NCBI taxonomy): domain Eukaryota; kingdom Metazoa; phylum Chordata; class Lepidosauria; order Squamata; family Elapidae; genus Pseudonaja; species Pseudonaja textilis. The sequence continues at coordinate 4,096,678 of NC_142003.1, forward strand.
TGCAGCTCTTAAGTTAGTAACACAGGATTGTTAAGTGAATCTGAATTTTATTGTCAGGTCGTAAAAAGGTGATCAGTGACCCTGGGGCACTGTAACTGTTATAAACATGAATTGGTTGCCAACATCTGAATTTTGATCGAGTGGCCATGGGGATGCCACAACAGTCATAAGTATGAAAAACAACCATAAGTCACTTTTTACAGTGCCGTAACTAAACAGTCACTAAACTGACTGTTGTAAGTTGAGCACTTACCTGCATCATTTTTCTCTTTTGCAAGCTTCTCCAAAGGTATCATCAGGAAGGAGAGAAACTCAAATTTAATTCTCCCTGTACCAGAGCTGTGTATACACCGCTACCGTTCCAAAGGTGATTATTCAAAAGGCAACTGGACTTTCTGGTATTTCTTGAAGACGTTTCGCTTCTCATCCAAGAAGCTCTGAGCTGAAGAAGCTTCTTGGATGAGAAGCAAAACGTCTTCAAAGAAAAAAAACAGAAAGTCCAATTGCCTCTTGAAAAAGCACCTTTGGGACAGCCGTGACCTTGGATGATTGAGAATCTTCATAGACCTTGGAAGAAGAAGTTCTGCAGAAGCTTCTTGGATGAGAAGTGAAATGTCTTCAAAGAAAAACCAGAAAGTCCAGTTGCCTCTTGAAAAAAGCATCTTTGGCTCAACCATGACCTGGATGACAGAGAATCTCCATAGGTTTTCAGCTGTACCATTTGGGATGGACATCCTACGAATGGTGTGGGAGTAGGAATGGATTTCCAGAGGAAAAAATTGCAGACTACAGGAACCATTTGCACCACTCAGGTGACCCTGAGGACAGATAAACCTCCAAGTGACCTCAACGACTCTCTAAAAAGAATGCAAATGACCAGCTGTCTGCAAGGAGTATAAATCCTTCCGTTCCCCACTGTTCAATCAGAGCTGAAGAAGCTCCTTGGGTGAGGAGCGAAACGTCTTCAAAGAAAAACCACAAAGTCCAGTTGCCTCTTGAAAAAACACCTTTGGGACATCCATGGCCTGGAGGACTGAGAGTCTCCATGGGCACCACTGCTGTTATTTTACACAGACCCTGTTCCCAGAGAGACATGGCATTCTCGAAGTCAAGTGGGTGCGAGCAACAATGTCAATTCCCCAACTTGTCTCGGGCCCACTACTCACGTTTTTGAGGGGGTCAGCGGCAGCAGATAACTCCCGGAGAACATCCTGAAGCCTCTCTCCACTTCGGCCACACAGGACCAGTTGGGATCCCGCGGCATGGAAAGCTTTGGCGCATTCTAGCCAAGAAAACAGGAGGAGAGAAGTTGTATGTGTGCGTGAGAGAGATCTGTTTGATCGTACGCCTGGGATGCCCATTCCAACCTGATGCCCTTTAGAGGGGGTGGACTACGGATAGCCCTCGGCTTGCAACGCTAGAACAGCACTGATAAAAGTGACACGACTGGTTTTCAACGGAAATTTGGGCTCAATTGTCGTTGTAAGCCGAGGACTAACTGCACCACTTTTAGAAGCTTTTGCTATTGGCCATTTCGGATGGATCCAACAGGAGCCAGCCTGCCCGCAAACCATGTTTTTCACTGATTCCAGTCCTGCTAACTGGAGCGACAGCACTTCTTTCTTGGCAAAAATAAAAAGGTATTTTATGAAGGCAAAAGTGCGTATCGCCCATGCTTATGTAAGTGTTTGAGAAGATAAATATCCCGGGGAAACAATGACCTAATTTTAGCATCTGTCTCTTGGAGAAAAAAAATTCTGCATTTTTTTTTTAAAGAAAGAGTGGCAAAGAGGTTTTTTATTTTTTTAAACAAGACTGCAAGATTTAAAAAAAAAAAAATCAAATTCCTCTCCACAAATAAAAGAATGCAAAACATTTTATTTTCCCCCTGGACATCTGAAGCCAGCTCTTTCCCAATTATCTTGGATTCCTGCCCCTCCATGCAACGCACAGACTGGATCCCCATCCTGTGCTAAGCCACGATTTGCTCTCTCGTGCTTGGTTCATCAAGCCACCAACGGCTGGGTTGACTCGACTTGCTCAGCTAGAAACGAGCCAACTATGTGTTGGTTTAGTCTGCAGCACAAATCAAATTATGGGAAAGCAGAGGAGATATGTCCCTCCTCTTTGGCAGGAGAGCAAAGTTTCAGGAGAAAACCCCTTACCTTTCCCCAGTCCAGAAGTTGCCCCGGTTATCACTACTACTGCGTCCTTCAGGTAGGCCCTGGCCTGGATTCTCCTGACCAATCGCAAGATAGTGAAGATCCCTACGCCACCCAAAATCAGTGGAAGAAGGATCCCAGTGGTGAAATCCATGAACTTTTGATTTCTCCTGGAGGAGCAGAAAGGAATGGGAGGAAAAAAAAGGCACGTGGAATAGATTGATCGCTAACCCTTTTAAGTCAGGAATTCCCAACCTTGTCAACTTCAAGACGGGTAGATTCCAACTCCCAGAATTTCCCCAGCCAGCGTGTTAAAATTATGATTAGTGTAAAATTTAAGATTTCAAATCTAGCCGTCATCAAGGTTAGCTTCGTCACGCCCCATGCATTCCTTTAATTTCATTTGCAAAACTCGCTTAGATTCTTAAGCAAAGTGCAATGCCAATCATTAAGCAAAGCAGCCTATAAGAGTGTTTGAATAATAATAATAATAACAACTCTGTCAGTCTGTAAACTAGAGGCAAGGACCCCACACTAAACAAGTCAAAACTCTAGAAAATGCCAAAAATCACCTGGCCATCCATTGCTCCCACCTGAGAGAAGCCACTGGATCCAGAAACAGAGAACACGCTTTACTGTACTTGGGACTGGCTGGTTCTGGAAGGTGGTTTGCTGCTCCAACTAAACCCAGGGCCAAGTAAGCCGCTTCCGATCTTCTCACTCGAGAGAAAGTTCTAAGAGTCTCTACAGGGAGATCGTTCAGGCAACGTCAGGGAGGCAAGAACAGCAGCGGAAATCCCAAGTCATCTTTGAAATGACTTTTTAAAAAAAATATTGTCTATGCCAGAGGTCTCCAAACTTGGCAACTTTAAGGCTTATGGACTTCAACTCCCAGAATTCTCCAGCCAGCACAGCTTACTCTCTTGTATTCCCTTCCTCTGCAATCTCTCCACTTTAGGAGGTTAAGAGAAAAAAGAAACAGTTACGGCTGGCTGGGGAATTCTGGGAGTTGAAGTCCACAAGTCTTCAAGTTGCCAAGTTTGGGGATCCCTGGTCTATGGGTAGTCCTCGACGTACGACTATGGTTGAGCGGCCCAACATTTCCACGGCTCAATCAGGCAGTTGATAAGTGAGTTTTGTCCTGTTTTACGACCTTTTTTTTTTGCAATTGTTATGGCTGTTAATGGTTACTAACTTAATAACTGCAATGAATGAGAGGGGCCACCTGTTTGAATGGGAAGGGTGAATATTTTGCCATATTCATTGGCAAAAGGTATTAGCTGCTCCAACAAAGGTATTAGCTGCTGGACAACCAGCTAAATAGGAGCCAGTGGCGTGCAGCATCGGCCAAAAAAAGCTAATGCAATCCTAAATTGCATTAACAGAGGGATGCAATCGAGAGCAAGGAAGATACTAATACCACTCTGTAAAGGCTTTTGGTAAGGCCTGGAGTACTGCATCCAGTTTTGGTCACCACACTATACAAAAGATGTTGAGACTCTAGAAAAAGTACAGAAAAGAGCAACCAGGATGATTAGGGGACTGGAGGCTAAAACATATGAGGAATGGTTACAGGAACTAGACTTGGCTAGTCTAGTGAAGAGAAGGATCAGGGGAGACAGGATAGCAGACTTCCAATATTTGAGGGGCTGCCACAGAGAGGAGGAAGGGGTCAAGCTATTCTCCAAAGCACCTGAAGGCCAGACAAGGAAGAATGGATGGAAACTGAACAAGGAGAGATTTAACCTAGAAATGAGAAACTTTCTGACAGGGAGAACAATCAACTAATGGAACAGAAGTTGCCCTCGGAAGTTGTGGGAGTGCCATCACTCGAGACCTTCAAGAAGAGATTGGACTGCCACCTGTCAGAAATGGTGAAGGGTCTCCCGCTTGGGCAGGGGGTTGGACTAGATGACTTACAAGGTCCCTTCCAACTCTGATTATCTGTTATCAATTATCTGTTATCTATTTAAGGAACCCTAAGAAAAACCTTTTCTGTGGAACTGTTAATGTAGGAATCCTTCCTCCCTGCAGAGATAAAGCAAAGCAACGTTTTGTGCTCTTAAAACCACATTCTGCTGAATTTAAACCGGCCATCAAGACAAGCCCTGCCCAATGAACCTTCAAGGAACCCTCACTGCCGATAGAGAGAACAACCATTCACTTTAACGGTGCTTCTCGGATGAGCTTTTCCAGACATTCAACATTGCAATCCATGCTAGGAAGGCAGGCCTAAAAGGAGGCCTGTGGGATCTTTTCTTTTCTTTTTTAAGGAAAAAATGCCTAATGCAAAAACAAATCCTAAACGGGAGACCGAGAAAAGAGAGGACCAAGAAAACGTAAGACCTTCTCTCCTAAGTCTTTGAGGGTGTCATCCTGAATATCGTACTGTCTTACCTTGTGGAAAAATAGAAGCTTCTAAGGCAGAGCAGTGTCCCATGCTGGTCTCTGGAGCTTTCACCGACAGCCAAAAGATTTAAATAGATAAAATGGCTGATGGCCAAGCTAAGAAGTGGCACATGAGAGTACAGCCAGCCTCCAAGTAACACACTGCCAGGTTATAGGCGTTCAAGAATGAACGGATGTCCCGTAAATATTCATAGAATGAATATCTACGTTTTATTGGCCTGGTTCAGCCTAGAACCAGGAAGCCACAGCCTTCACCAAACACACAAAAGGTCTTGTGTTGGACAAACCTTACTTGGCAGAAGGTCACAAAATGGGATCACGTGACCTCAAGACACTGCGACCGTCATAAGTACGAGTTGGTTTGCCAAGCGTCTGGAATTTCATCACGCTACCGTGGGGAGGCTTCCGCGGTCTGGGAAATGGTCCTTTCTTTTCAGGACCGTGGCAACTTCCAATGGTTGCTAAATGAAGTGGGGTAAGCGTTCTGACCAAGGCTTCCTGAGACCGTAATTAAGCACATGCTTAGTTAAAACAACTCTTGTTTTATTTTAACACTGGGAATTATGTTCATTCCCAGCCGATAATAAGTCCCAAACAGTTCCTCGAGATAAGCACCCACCTTTCTCTCCTTTGAAGTACTGACAACTAAAGTGCCAAATTAACTGTTAAAAGCCAAACGAAGTAAAAAGTCCTGGTAGCCCGATCTCTGCCATGGCTGCCAGTTTCTCTCTACGCATCCCAGATATCGGGGAACCATCAGAGAGGCCAGGCCCCAGGACCCCAGTAATTGATTTATTAGGAGAGTCGGCTAGCTGTCAGGGCTCCGGTAGTTACCCCCATTTAAATCATGAGTCTCCAGCCGGATTTTCAAACTTAAAGAAGTTTTATTAGGAGTAAACATGCCAGCATTGCCTGGGTGTAGCCGACTCTGAGGCACATCATTCATTGTTACCCTTGACCCTGGTTTCCCCCCCCACTCCCTGGGTGTATCGTAATTCATATTCTCCAATGGGACACATCCATAGCCTAGAGTCATCAATCTCTCCAGTTAGAATTTTGCATGGCAGAAACTTCAGTCACCAAGTTACTATCTTTGAAAACATTTATGGAATGCAAGCTGCCCACTGCTCCCTCCTCCCTTTCTGTTGGCAACTCTAAAAGACCACAAAAATATTTTATGAGTTGACACACAGAGCTTCAAGGTTTAATCCGAACAGAGAGAACAACGTTGCTTCCTGCAAAGGTTCCTGTCCCTTTGTACTTCCTTTATATCTTATGAGAAGGGCAATCACCTCCCAGCCTTACTCCCAAGTCACCCCTTTTGTCTTAGCTGCTCTTGCCTTCTAGCAGCTCTGCGCATACACGCACTGGGAACAGGGACTTATAGTTACAGTTTGTGTTGATCACGTTTTGGACTTGATTCTCTGCAGCCAAAGGCTGTTCCTGGGAGAGTTTTTCTCCAGCCAGAAGGTAACCAGGACATTGGCGGCAAAGTTGGAGCTAATAAAGGGACTCCTACTGATTATCTGACTGTGTTGCCTTTGTGCCACCCCCCCAGGTCATCACAAAACTAGAAAGGTGTGGAGATCCCTACAGAAGATAAGATAATAATAAAAAATACTAGAATGTGCAGAAATTGATAGATTAACACTTGGAATTAAAGAGAAGGAAGAGATGGAATATTTTGAAATATGGGATTCGTTTTATCAATGGTTAACTAGCAGAAACAGAAGTTAGAACATTTAAAATTATAAGAGAAGGACTAATTTAACCATGAGGGCTTACCATGGTATAATTAATAAGTATTAATATTATTATGAGAAAACACTATTATATGACCACCACTAATGAACATTACTATTATGATTATTGCTCAAACTAACTGTAACCAGACAACATACTGTTTATATAGACATTGAAACTGTTGCTCTTTCTTTACATAGCAAAATTTTTAAAAAAATATTTTTTAAAAAGAAGATGACATCGGATTAAAGAAATTGAGAGGGTATCTATATGTCAGAGAGCCAGTCTGGTCACCAAACTAGAAATGGAGAAGCCATGAGTTCTACTCCTGCCTCAGGCAGAAAACCAGCTGGGTGATGTTGGATCAGTCATTCTTCTCAGCTCTGTTTCAGAAATCTTGCCAAGAAAACTGAAGGATTTCTCTAGGCACTTGCCAGAAGTCAACACTGACTCAAAGGCGCCACAAGGGAAATATACATATATACATCAAAAGTAGCTCCCCCCCCCCATTCATTTACTGCACTGGAAGCTGTCTGTCTGCTAACTATTTTTAATTTTAACAGCACCAGACTGCTCGCCAACGTTTAATGATTCAGAATTGCTTCACCTACATGGGGAGGGAATAATAAAAAAAAAATCTGGTCCTTCTTTTTTGCAAGCTAAATTTAGTTCTTTTCTCACCAGGACTTGTCGCACAGGTTCTGTTCTTAAATATCTCCTCCTCTTGTTCTTTGCCAGTAAGGCCCAAGAGCTTTTAAAAACCACAAATGGAGGTTATAAATTCAGAATTAGGGAGTTGGACAATCTACTCCATCTTGTGCCGGATGAAGGAAACACCCCAGTTGATGGGTAATCAAGCAAGAAAGAGATCACTCTATCTTCCATTTTTCACTTTCCACGTAAGGCATATACGCAAAATTACATGTGCCCATTTTCCATACATCCATTCAATTGCCAGTGTTACTGACATATTTTTGGACTTGCTGAAGTGATGGAATTAAATTAAATTGCTCAAGTGTCCCTGATCAAGACACAACAAGTCTACTTGTTAAGCATCCCAACCCAGCAGCAATTAGAACTCGAGAGAATCCTTCAACTAGCTTGATCTTTTTTCGACATCATCTCTGATTAAAATGCCACACACTCTGAGAAGTTCAATTCTATGGGTCTTAATTCCAAGAAGAAAAAAACAGAATCTAGCTGCAAGCCTCTGCTATGTTAATATTATGAAAATGTTGAGATTCCAGTTTGACTTTGAGGCAAACATAATTAAGGATGACTCAAGACGCCAAATGTTCTGGATTTCCCAAACCAGCTTTTTTCACCATAACAGCTCGCAGTTGATGGACATCAACTCCCAGAATTCTCCAGACAGTTATGGGAATTCAGGGAGTTAAGTCCACCCATCTTTAAGCTGCCAAGGTTGAGACTGTCCTAAATTAATTCCAAGACCTTTGTGGACAAACACTTTAAGCCAAAATGCAGCTATGTCATCGTCCATGGTGAAGATAGTCAGGGAGTTACAACAATTAATAACTATTTATTAACAAATCAGATACATAAGCACCCCGATCATGATCCTACAAGGTAAGCTAGACTGACAGATGTCAACTGCCTTAAGATCAACTCCCAGTCTCACCTTCCAACCAGAGATTCTCAACCGTGGCAGCTTTAAGAAGTCTGGACTTCAATTGTTGGCTGGGGAATTCTGGGAATTGAAACAAATTCACTGAATTAAAGTTGCTGGGATTGAGAAACATTGCTCTAAACTCCCTCCTCATCCATGTCCCATTTCATTCCATTACCCATTTCATTCCACTCCCCTCGCATGGTTCCCATCCATTGCCTTCCATAACCATTGGACTACAATTCCCATCCCCACCGATCCAGCCATGGCCTCAACCTGTCACTCTCCACTCCATCCTTTCCATTCCATTCCACCTCTTCTAACCAGCACCCTCCACCTGTTTTGGATGGGAATGTCCATCATGCCCAACTATTACATTTGCTGTGGATAATGGACACTGCAATCCAATGCCCAACAGGGAAGAGTTGGGAAAGAAACTTTATCCCTCTTCTATCTATCCTCTTTCTGGATTTACGTAGCCAGGCTCCCCATATTTAGCAAGAATGTATGAACCCCCAAAGAAAAACACCCCTCTCAATCCACCTATTACACTTGTGGATGATGGGCACTGCAATCCAATGCCCAACATAAAAGGGTTGGGAAAACAACTGCTAACCCTCTTCCATCTACCCTCTTTCTGGGTTTATTTTTCTTGCTAAATATGAATACAACCCCCCCCCAAAAAAAAACCCCACTCTCTATCCAACTAGTACAGTTGCTGTGGATGATGGGCACTGCAATCCAATGTCCAAACCTGCAAGAGTGGGGAAAGCAACTCTACCTCCTTCCATCTTCCCGGATTTATATAACCAGCTCCCCATATTTATAATTGTGACCCGCTTCCCAAGACATATATCCCCCCCGACAACTCCCCCCCTTTTCCGGTCTTACACAAACTACCTTGCAACCCCCATCACCATGATCCCATACCCGGAAGTGGGATGACACCTTCTCCCCGCCCCCCTTTCCGCTCTGTCCAATCAAGACGCACCGTTTCAAACCAGACACCAGGCGGAGCTATCGGACAAGCTACCAATCAGCGACGGTGCGAGGTCGGACGCAATTGATGCGAAAGGTGGTCCGATTGCTTTTAAATCCCCTCCGGAAACCTTGACCTTAGGAATAGAGTTCCGCCTGGCTTAGGGTTCTGATCCAGTAATCCCTCCAAGGAAAAAGAAGAAAAATAAGATAAAATAGGATTTGGGGGAGGTTTTTTGGTTGTTGTTTTTGTGGTCAGCAAGGGAGAGAAGTAATGAAAAAGCCGGAGCGGAGGTTTCATGAATCTTGAATAGGGAGAGGCCAATTCAGGATTTAAGAGGGATTTTGTTTTTTTCATTCACCCATAAGAATTCTTTTATAGGGTTTTCGCCTAAAAATCTTTTAGTCCTCCATTTTCTTGCAAAATATTTTGTTGATGAGGATTTCTTAAAATGAATTTTTGGCCCTGAACATGATTCCTACATCAGCTGGATATATTTGGAAGCATATTTGGAAGCTTTGTAGGAAAACAATGGAAATGTTACATAGAAATTTACTGCAGGAAAACTGCTTGGATTTGTCTATATAGTACCAGGAATTGAGTCAATTCTTTAGGTCTGTAATATTAATAGTTTTTTTTTCCTATTGTGATTTTCAGGGAATGTTTTTAGCATAAAAATTGTAGGGGGCGTGCATAAGCGCACCAACCTGCCTACCGTCCCTGTCCTATTATTTCTTTTATTTTTCTTATATGTATCCATGTATTCATAGCTATGTTTTCACTTATACCTATTGTAAGTAATTGACAAACCAAATAAAACAAATAATATATATATAACTTTCAGATACAATAATGAATTCTTACTAAATTTGCTTTGTGTACTTTCCCCCCATATGTGTGTGTGTATGTGGCAATGCCAAACAGTAACATTGATGGATTTTTTCCCCCTATTCTCAATGTTCTAAGTTATTTAACTAATGTTAATGCAGTAATGTGTAAACATGTTACACAAAAATCAACATACAAAAGAATATAGTGCTAAGATTTATAATAAAAAACAGGGGGAAACCAAATATATTTTTATCAGTTCAACTGGAGACAAATCCCACAAAGAATTCACATAGTATTTGTAAAAGTAAGGCAAATGAACAATCTTCTTTTTAAAATCGTATTTTGAAACCAGGCATGTATTCTGATATTGATTAAAATGGGTTCTTTAATAAAGACTGAGTTGTATAATTGACTAGATTGGCCAGGAATTGAATTCTAGGAAATGAAGTCCATTCATTTTAAAATTGCAAAGTTTGAAAGATCCTGGACTATTTTCTCTTCTATTCTCACCGTCCTACCAACTTCTGCTGTGATGCTTTGCTTTACAAAAGCTGCTGTTCCTACATACCATTGCCATCTGCCTGTCAGTGAAAATCTGCAATGTCCCTTAAGGGCCGTTTTCCCCCAGCAGGATGATCCTTATTGCTGCTCTTTTAGCACTAGCCCAGGAGGGAAGCATTAATTTCAGCGGTGTTCACCGTTTGAAATGAAAAGACCGCTAGACAAAACACAGTAACTCAGATTATAGAGGCAAACCCTCTGCACCTCTTTTTTAGAAATATGTTCAAGGAATATGTAGCTGTTCAGCCTTAATTGTCCAATATTTGATTGAAATCTAAAACCATTCATGCAATTTGGCTGTTTTGAAGCATTACAGAACTGAAAAGAAGGAAAGAAATGCATGAAGAAATTTGTAAATTATAAGCTTTTAAAATTTATCCTGTATTTTTTTACCCTTAGGTTGGATTTATATTGTACAAAATAGGATTAAGGCACACCAATTTCTTTGGACTGATAAAACCAGACAGCAAAGTAAGTTATGCGTTACTTAATTCAAAGTTTAGATAGCTGTTTACCTTCTAATTCAGAAAAGAGAGGTCAAAGCGGAAGTAAAATTCTTAGATAATTGGCAAAACCATTTTTATTTATTTACAAATAAAAATTACGCTAAAAATCTATGAACAAATGAATGAAAGAGAGCATGAAGTTACTAACTCAACTTGCGGGACACTTTAATGTTTACACCTTGTTTTAGGTATCATTTATCTCCACAACTGTGGGTGAAAAACAATATTCAAGCTTGTTGGAATCTCAACCTCTTTTTGACCAAGCGTATTATTAAGCTAACATTAGAAAGAGGGAAGAAAAAGCTGGTCAGATAGAGAATCACAAAATGATTCTCTGCATTGAAGAACCTATGCTCCTTCAAATATTGTTAGATTATATTTCTCATTATTCATCCCTCATTTAGCTGGGCTGACAGAAGCTGAGCAGGTCTGGGTTTAGTCGCAAATTTCTTCTCTGCTAAATGAAGCAGGAGAAGTTAATTTTCTCCTGGAAGGATTGTGGGTTGCATTAAGCACCATTTCGCAAAACAGATGACTGGATTTTGACTTAGCGCAGAGATCATTTCAAGTATACGATAAAGCCACGGACCATTATACAAAGTTAACATGGAGCAAGAGGCAATCAATACATTAATCTTCACAGGAATAAGACAATGTGTTTACTGTTTCAGTGTTTTTCTCAACCTTGGCAACTTTATGATTTCTGGACTTCAACTCCCAGAGTTGCCCAGCCAGCCAAGCTGTTGTGACTGCGATTATTTTTAAACACCCCCTGGTCAAACAGTTTTTAGCCCAGAGCTATAATTGCACTTAACAATGAACTTAAGGACCACCATCAGTGAGCTGTTGGACAGTATTACTTGGTCTGTTGTGTGGATGCTTGTGTGTTTTAGGGGGCGCAGAATTTTGGTGAGTGGGAGTGTGTTTGGGGATTGTCATGTGTGTGTGTGCGTGTTGGGTCTGGTACTCTGGGTGTTATCTGAATTTCATTGTTATGTATACTGTGTATATATGTACAATGACAATAAAGAATTCAAATTCAAAGCAGTGCGTATGGAATGCTTCTTCTTGTTTACATATTTGAATATATTAGCCACCCCACTTCAATAGATCCCAATAATTTTTCAAGACAGGTTGGTCCAAAGTCGAGCAACGAGGACTTCCCTGGTTGACAAGTGGACTAGGATCTGGATCTAAAACCATCCCAACTCTTGTCAAGAACCTTGGTGGGATTCAATTTTTTTTTACTACCAGTTCTGTGGGCGTGGCTTGGTGGGCGTGGCAGGGGAAGGAGACTGTAAAATCTCCAGTCAGAGGTGGGATTTGCCAGTTCTCTGAACTACTCAAAATTTCCATTACCTGTTCTCTAGAACTGGTCAGAATCTGCTGAATACCACCTCTGCTCCTGATCAAATCTCTCTTTTTGTATCATTCCATGCAACAGAAGAAGTTAACTAATCAAATCGGTAGAAGTTTCTCTTCTCTGCCCATTAAACACATCCCTGAATCCCCCAAGGGCTAGTATGCAAAGCCCACCAAAGCTAGGACTGGTTCATGCTATCAAAGCCCTTTGTTTTTTTTTTCCCCTAAGGACCAGGTAAAAAACACACTACTCGTTCCATTTGTTCATTTTGTACTTATTGCAGTTGCCTCTTTGCAGAGCCTATTAACCAAGGCTCAGTCCCTACATTGGCCAGTAGATGCTGCTGTTGATCCATACCTTGGTGCAGCTGTTTCTTCCCTCCCAATGCGCCTTAAATAATAATAAAATTGAACCACCATGAAACACACATAGCTTTCCAGGTGTCCTTTCCTCATCTACTTCTCTCTCTCTCTCTCTCTCTGACAATCAGTTTGGGAAAGGGAGGGGAGGAAAAAAAAATGATTCTGGAGAGGGGGGGGAAAAGGGGGCTGTCACTGGCTACCCGGCTAAGTTCAGCAGATCACCCATATTTGTTCACACCCATCATCGGTTCGCTTTTTAAGGCTCTGGTTTCCAAAGCGTATCGCTCGCTGGGTTGCTGCAGTGAAGAATTTTCTCCATGTTTCCCAGGCTTGCAAACACACACACACACAGAGAGAGAGAGAGAGAGAGAGAGAGACAGAGACAGAGACAGAGAGACAGAGAAAGCTGCAAGGATTTTTTAAAAATGACAACCCACCATTCTCTCACCATACTTTCTTGTTGATAGTCTCGGGTCTTGGAAAACAGTGGGCTTGCTTTAGCCCAAGGCTGTTGGGAGAATTTAAACGGCCGCCCGGTTTTAAATTAACAAAGCCCCCGCCCCCATTTGTCAAGGTCAGTGCGTCTTCCTGCTTTGCAATCATCTTCCTCTTTGCTCAACATCGATTTTCCACCCTGTGTTGAAAGAGTCCTGCCATCTGCTATTCCGTGATCCAGAGGCTGCCAAAAGGAATATTCTTTTCTGCCCGGCCCAAAGGAAAGAAAAGGAGGAAATCACCCCATCCTCCCCAAATGAGGATAATACCTCATCAAGGTATTACCTGCATATTTGGGCAAATAGTCAAATTTCACGATGGCTTTGTTTTTTTTGCTATTGTACAAATTCAACCCTACATAGTTTGTCTTATTTATTAAATTTGTACTCCCACCCACCCCTGCCAATCTCACTGTTTCTGATTCTGGGTGGCTTAAAAAAAATTATAACTGCCGCTTGGTAATACTTTACAAATCTGGACATTTGGGACTTATTCAATAAACCAGGATTAGGCAACGGCTTAATTTAGTGTCCCAAGCCAAGTGGAGATAAACATGGAACTGTAGTTGCAAACAAGGCTTGCTGCTTGTGGTGGGAAACAGCTCCTCCCAAAAGATGCTTCTGCTTATTAAATTGTTGATCTCACCGTTTACAGGAAAACGGCTAAAAAGAAAAGGTTTGCACATGAAAAAAAAATATACAGGTAGTTCTTGACTTACGACCATAATGGAGCCCAAGGTTTCCATTGCTAAGCAAGGTGGTTGTTAAATGAGCTTTGTCGCATTTCATGATCTTTCTTGCCACAGTTGTTAAGGAGATCCTGCGATTATCCATCGGAATTGAGCTGGAAGGGACCTTGGAGGTCTTCTAGTCCAACCCTTGCTCAAGCAGGAGAACCATTACAGGCAAGTGGCTGTTCAGTCACTTCTTAAAAATCAAAATTCCCCATTGACTTTGCTTGTGAACAGTGCAACTGTCGTAAGTACATGCCAGTTGCCAAGCACCTGTGTTTGGATCACATGACCGTGAGGATGCTGCACACGGTCGTTAAGTGGGAAACCCGGTCCTGAGTCAGTTTTTTTCACTGCCATTGTAACTTCAAATGGTCACTGAACAGTCAGTCACAAGTCGAGGACTACCTGTACGTAACAGGGGAATAAATAGGCCCCAGATCCTGTCTCTAGGAAGCCACAGAGTGTTGGATACGAATAGTCCTCGAATTACAACCACAATTGAGCTCAAAACTTATGTCATTAAGTGGGACATTTGTTCAGTGAGTTTTGCCCTATTTGGTGACCTACCTTCCTTGCCGCAGTTGTTCAGGGAATCACTCCACTTGATATGTTAGTAATTTGGTTGTTAAATGGCTTCCCCATTGACTTTGTCAGGTCACAAAAGCAGATCACGTGATCTGGGGACACAACAACGACGGTCATAAGTATGAACCAGTTGGCAAGCCTCTGAATGTTGATCCCGTTGATGCAAAAGTCGTAACGGTGAAAAACAAAAACCCGGTCATCGAAGTCACTCTTTTTCAGTGCCGGCGTAACTTCGAACCGTCAGGAAATGAAACTTGTCATAAGCCGAGGATTACTTGTATTTCAGAAACTTAATCCAATCGAGACGGGAGCCCGGCGGCGTGTGTGAATTCCGGCGCATCCCCAAGGCCACCCAACCCTGTGTTCGCTGGCAGGCAGCTGGCACCTAAATACACATTACCAGCCCCTTTAATGGCCTTGCTTGGGGAGGCCCAGAAAATCCAGGAAGCTAATGATTCAAATGCTGGGAATTAAGGCTTGTCATATTACCTGGAGGTGGGTCGGGTTAGCCTCCCCGTGGAGGTGGGAAAGGGAATAGACTCTGCCCAGGTGTGTAACGTGATAGCTGGGCACAAGAGGGGAGGCCTTGGTTTTCAGCTGGTTGTTTAAGCCACATTCCTCCCCTGAATAACTTAAGAGCTGTCCTCTTGTGGCTGCTTGCCACACCCAAGATTATTACTATTAATAATTATTACAGTTATTATTCCCCAAAACCCTTTACAAGGGTGGTTGTTTGAGGGCAGTACAAGTAGTCCTCCACTTACGACCACAATTGAGCCCAAAATGTATGTGGCTAAGTGAGAAATAGGTTCAGTGGGTTTTTTACCCCCATTTTTATGACTTTTCTTGCCATGTTGCTAAATGAGGATGGGACTGATTTCCGGCGAGGGGATATTTGATCTTCTGATCTCTGGACCCACACTTTTTAAATTAAAGCCTAGGGGAGCTGAAGCGAAAGACATCTTGAAATCCCCATTTTTGGGTGGGGGGAGGGGGGGAACCTGCATTAATCTTCCGGAGCCTCATAATAGAGATGGAAGGGACCTTGGAGGTCTTCTAGTCCAGCCCCCTGGCTCAAGCAGGAGAACCTTTCCCATTTCAGATTAAGTGACTCTCTAAGAGACTCTTCTTAAAAACCTCCAGTGATGGAAGCACCCACGACTTCTGGTGGCAAGCTGTTCCACTGGTTAATTGTCCCTCACTGTTAGGAAGTGTCTCCTTAATTCCATGTTGCTTTTATCTTTGATTAGTTTCTTTTCTTGCCTTCTTTGGTACTTTGGAGAATAAGTTGACCCCCCCTTCCTCTTTGTGGCAGCCCCTCAAATACTGTTTATTTATCTATTTTGTCAAGCATCTATTAGATAACAGAAATACAAACATAATTATTAATAAACGAAATGGATACAAATTAAGGGAACATTAGGACAGGGACTGTAGGCATGTTGGTGTGCTTAATGTCACTCCTAATTCTTCTTTTCTCTAGACTGGCCAACCCCAAAACCTGCAGCCGTTCTTCACATGTTTTAATCTCCAGGCCTTTGATCATCTTAGACTTAGTTGCTCTTCTTCGAACTCTGAAAAATGGACCAGGCACCCTCCAAGTTGAATAGCTGTGCTTTAGTTCCAACTAAGACGTTGCTGCACTTGGGGAAAAAAAAAAAGCAAGGAAAACTGCTTTCTCACATTACATTTGAGCCACGGTTGAAACTGAGTTTTAGTCTATTTGCCCGACACGGATCTCCTTTTTCCCTGGCTGCATTCTCAAGACCAGCTCGGCGCACTGGCTATCTATCCGATTTGATCTGACCCGAGGGTCGTGTGAAGGCAACCCGGGAGTTGCACGTGTGTGCGGTGATGCAAGGGGATCGGCCTTTGCAAGGTGAAGGATTCGGGCTGGGCCAGGCTCAGCCGGAGCAGAGTCAATGGAGCAGCATCCAGGCAGCTCCGCCCTCCTTGCAGGGAAACGCTGGGCAAACGGAGCGCCTGCAAAGCCTCCAGCGGATGTGACAGCGGCCCTACCCGCCGGCTGACTGGCTGGTTTGCTCCCTCCCGTCTGGTCTGGGCTCCTCGGGGGGCGGCGCTTAACCCCCCGTGACCTCCTCCCAGCCAATCCTCCGCCGCGGACCGAAAGAGCGGCGGGAGGCCTCGCCAATCGGCGGTCCCTCTTCTTTCTCTCTCCCACCCCTCCATTTTCCCCGTCGCCAGAACTTCCTTTGTCAATCAAAGGCGGCGGAGGGGAGGGCCTCTCCTCGCCATCCCGCTGTAAGGGAAGGCGGCGGCCACCAATGAGAAGCGGCCCGGAGACGGGACGTACGCCTCGCGCCTCCAATCCGCGGCCCTCCTGGGCTTTAGTCAGGCAGGGCCGACCTCCTTCCCCCTCCTTCCTCCCCTCCCTCTCTTTTTTTTTTCCTTTCCACTCCTTCCTCCCACCCTCCCTCCGTTCCTCCTCCTTACCTTACTTCTCTCTCTCCCCAAACTCCCCCGATCCTTTCCCAATTGGTTTGTCCCGCTCGGGCCCGTCGGCGGCGGCGCTTGAGAGGAGCCTGCCGCGCGCGCTCTCTAACCGAGGACGGGCTCATTTCAGGGCGGCGCGGGGGGGGGGAAAAGAAGGGCAGCACGCGCGGCGACGAGGAGGCTCGATTTAAAGAGACAGGCGAGCCGGGGTGGGGGAGGGAGGGAAGCGGCGGAGAAGAAGAAGAGGCGGCGGCAAGAGCCCCGGCACACACCCCTCCTCGCCCAGCGCGGCTGCCAGGGCTTCCCCTTCTCCCTCACCGCCACCGCCGCCTCCCCCGAGGCCTCCATGAGGTAGCAGCGCGCGACCCGGCGGCGATTCTCCTCAGGAGATTCTCTCTCTCCTCCTCCTCCTTTTCCTCTGAGGAGAATCTTCGCCCGCCGATTTCTCCCCTCAGCTTTGTGCGGCGCCGCTGCCGCCGCCGCCGCCGTCGTCGTCGACGCTTTGTTCGGAGCGGCGGCGGCAGCGGCAGCAGCAGCAGCAGCCGGGGGCGGGGTTGAGGCGAAGCAGCGGCGGCGAGGGAGGAAGGGAGCGGGCGGGCGGCCGCTCCCCGGCACTGCAGTCGGCCGCGCCGCCCTGAGGGAGCGCGCCCGAGAGGAGGAAGAGGAGGAGGAGGGAGGAAGGAAAGGAGGGAGGGGGGGGATCGGCCCGCAGTGGCCCCCCTCCCGGGGGAGGAGGAGATTCCCCCTCCCCGCCTCAGCCGCCTCCTCGGCTTCTCTTCCCCCCCCCTCCCCCGCGAGACCCTCCCCCCCCCTCCCGCCTTAAGCAGCCGTAGCCGTAGCCGCATCGGCGGGGCGGGCGGGGGATTGATGTGGGGGGCTCGGAGATGAGTCCGCCGGCCGCCGGGTGCTGCCATGTGACCGGCTTCAAGGTGGAGAACTGGAAGCAGAACCTGCGGGTGATCTACCAGTGTTTCGTCTGGAGCGGCTCGGCCGAGAGCAGGAAGCGCAAGGTGAGCCAGGCAACCTCCCTTTTACCCCGCCCGGCCTGCGGGGGGCGACCTCCCACCGTCTCTTCCTCCCCCCCCGAAGAAGGGGGGCGGGGGGCGGGGCGGCCTCGCAGCGGCGAGACGGGCGCGTTTCTAGTCCTCATGCTTTTGGGGCGGAGAGGAGGAGGAGGAGGAGGTCCCGCGGGGAAACCTCCCCTCTTCTTTCTCCCCCACCCCACCACCAGCGTTTCTAGTCCTCAAGGTGCATCTTCCTCCTGGCTCCTCCCCTAAAGGGCCTGTCCCCCCCTTCCCTGCAGGGACAGCAAACCCAAGCTTCTAGTCCTCATGGTTCTGGGGCGGGGAGAAGGAAAGAGGGGAGGGGGCGTTGGTCCCCGGTGGGCGACCTCTCCTCTTCTCCGCCCCCACCCCCAGGTTTCTAGTCCTCAAGGTGCCCCCTCCCCTAAAGGGCCTGCCCCTCCTCTTCCCCCGGGGGACAGCAAACCCAAGCTTCTAGTCCTCATGGTTTTGGAGGGGGGAGAGAGAGGAGGGAGGGGTGCCTCCTCTTCTTCCTCCTTGCCTCCTCTTCAAGGGAGGCTTCTCTCTTTCTCTTGCCCGCAGCAAGCTCGTTTCTAGTCCTCAGGGGCATCTTCTTCCGCCCTCCCCTCTCCTAAGGGGCCGACCCCCCTTTTCCTACAGCAGCAGAGGCGTGTTTCTAGTCCTCATGGTTGAGGAAAGAGAAGGCACCCTCTTTTTCCTTCTGCCATCCCCATCCCCTCCCCGAAGGGGGGAGCAGAGGCCCCAGGGGAAGCCCCCTTCCCCGCAGCATCAGCAGACGCGTTTCTGGTCCTGGTGGTTCAGGGGAGGAGGAGGAGGAAGAAGAAGAAGAGGGATCATCATCATCATCATCGGCCTCCTCTTCTTCCGCCTCGCCCCTCCCCAAAGGGACCGGTCCCGAGGGGCGGGGCGGCCCCTCCTCCCACACCCCTGCAGCAGCAGCAGCACCCCAGGCGTGTTCCTAGTCCTCATGGCTTGGGACAGCGAGGGAGGGAGGAGAAAAAGGGGACAGCCTTCCTCTTCCTCCTCCTGCTGCTGCTGCTGCTGCTGCTGCGGGCGGACTTTCCCGGAATCGGGCGGCTGCAGAGCCCGCCTGGAGGAGGAGGAGGAGGAGGAGGAGGGAAAATGGGACAGCAGAGCCGGAGTTCTGGGGCCAAAGAGCGCGCCCGGCCTGCTCAAGTTGGCCTGGGGGGGTTGTCCGCTCGGCCAAGGAAAGCCGGCCTCTCTCCCCCCACTCCCTTCCGATGTCCCGCGGCTGGGTGGGTGGGTGGGTGGGCGAGGAGCGCTCAGGCGGAGGAAGGGGCGCGGTCGGAGTGCGGGGGGGTCTCTCTCTCTCTCCGCTCCTTGGTCCATTCTATGGGGAGAGGCCGCGGCTGGAGCTGCCCCCCGCCCCCCCCGGCTGCCGGAGGAAGCCGGCCGGGGTTGCCCACCACACAATAGGTGGAAACTGGTCTCGTCCTGCCGTTAGGCGGGCAGGGATGTTTCTGAAAGGGCCGGGCGTCCACGGTCATCGTAGGTGGGGGAAACATGATCTGTGGGTGGCGGAGGAAGTCAGAAGGGAAATGCAGAGAGGAGATCTGTTTCAGGGCACAGATTACCCTCGAAAGATGCACCAGGAAGGAAGGACCATGTAACAACACAGGGTCTAAGCCTAAGGCAGGGATTCCCCCCTCCCCTCCTCTTTCCTTCAATGGGTGGGTTGCAGAGTCGGCCTCCCCTATAACACGCGAAAACAACTAAAGTGTCCCTATGGGAAAGGAGCAAGCTCCATAAATCCAGGATACAAAAGGCAGCTGCTGCTGGGGGAGAAAACCGATGTGGAGTTCTGGCTTTTGGTGTGAAGGCCGCTTTTTTTTTTTTTTTTTTAAGGAGCCAAGCCAAGGTCAGAGTTGAAGTGGCAGGGCTGCAGCAGTGAAAGGCATGTGCCAAGTTAAAGAAAGTTAAACAAATGCAGGGCAGGATGAATGTTAGAGGGGTTGTTGGTTGCACTTGGATGTAATTTGTAACATCAGGAAAATGGTTTGTAGGTGGTTGCCCATGGGGCAAATATTTGTGGGGTAGGCATATCTCCAGATGTAACTTTGAGGCCTTGACAGTTGCTCCCTGCTTAGGTTACAGTAGTTTCCATTAGTAATTGGCAGATAAATCATATGCATATGCAGAAGAATAGGAGAGAATTGTCCATAGAACAGGGTTCCATTTTTAAAAACTTTGAAATGCCTCTATTCCTCTTTAGAAAATACCCACCTTTTCTCACAGATAGCAAATGCATATTGTAAGGGAAAAGCCTTTGTCCAGTTTTCTTTATGTGGTACTTTTTAAGTAGAGGTTTCCGTACATGCAAACCCTCTCTTCCAATCTGAAGTGTCAAAGTCTTTCAGTAAAGTGTCTTTATGTGTCAACTGTTAAAACAACTAGTTTCCCTCCTATAGCATTTTAAATAATTGGGTAGTTTGACATTCACAGTTCTGGCACTGGGGATGAAAAAGTAAAATGTACAAGCATTTTCTTCTGTGATGGCTTGCTATCTAATATTGCTTTGTAGAAAGATGTTGATATGATTTTTCTGGCCTTGCTTTGTCAGAAAAATCTCCATTGCTTTTATCTGAATTGGTACACAGACGTAAAGAGAGAGAGAAAAAGCTGAAGATAGCACTGCTCAGGCACTGACAATTCCAGAGAGAGGAGATAATGTAGAAATTCGATAGAACAGCCGGTATATGGAGTATTGATTTTATAAAATGCAGTAGCGAAAACTCTAAAACCAGTGTTGGCAAAGGAAAGCAAATTACTATGGCTTATCCAATGAATAAATGAAAAATCGTGTCATTTGATGTTCAGGATTAACCTCCCATTTTTATTTCTGGCCCTTGTGTTTTAAACATCCTGATATCCAAATAAACTGTAGGGGGCAGAAGGGGTGTATTTTTATTTCTGACTTGGTTGTCTACACTGCTTATTGCCTTACCTTTTCTGAAAGGCTGCTAACTGTATTGTGTTGCTTTTTTATTTCTATTGTTCTTCCCTCTTCCCCATGCAGTATGCATGTCTTAGTTGTTAATCCATTGCTTTTTATATTATGGAAAATGAAGGTTGCCTTTCACTAAAGTTTTTTTTTTGTTCAAGCCAATGTTAGTGCAAGTTACTACATGACAAGAACTACAGTGTGCTTAGAATGGATAATAGCAATCTTTTTTTGACGAGTCAGAGAATCTATTTTGAGAATGCATATGTACCTCAGACTAGAACATTCAGAATATTTGTTTCGTATTTTGTTCTGTCTTGGTAATATTTACATTTACAAATTTAAATTGGCAGCTGATGTACTATGATAAAGATTTCTTGATTTCACAGATTTAAGAAATGTAAGGGATTGATGTCTGGAACAAATGCATTGTGCATGGTTATCTCTATGGTTTGTCTCTAGAAAGGCCTCTGATTGGTACTTCAGAAAATCAGTGCTTGATCCAAGAAGATAATAATGCTTGGCCTGTTTTTCAAAAGGTTTTTTTTCTCAGATGTTTCAGTTAGAACAGTTGTGTACTGCATATTCTCAGTGTAACATTTTAGCTTATTGACAATAATATTCCATCTGAGAATAATAATTATTTTGATAGAATTGGAAGTCTACTTGTAGTATGACTTGGGAATAGTTGTATATTCATGTAGGTTACTTCTACTACTACTGAAGCCATAGTTAAAATACACAATCCAAATACAGTAAGCAACTATTTAAAATGCACAAATTTTATGTGGTTTCCCCCTTAACAGAATTAATTATTATTATAAGTTTATCACATTGTTGTTTTCTTTAAAAAATTATATACACTGACCTTTTTAACTAGTGCAATTGTAACATCTTTTTGTATTCCAGCACCCTCTTCGTGTAAAATATTCATTTTATTTTAGCTCTAGCTTAATTGCTATAAAGGGATGTCCAGATTAGTATCTAGAGCTGACACCCTAAGTTTGGAACCCAAAGAGAGACAAAATTGATATGATTTCTTTGTACTTCAGCATAGGTTGGATTGTACTTGTCTCATAAATCCTTTTTGCCTGACTAAAATATGTATCTCTATATAATATTTCCTGAATTTTTGGCATAATTTTTTGGATAGGTAGAAAAAAATTCAAAGTGCTGCTATATTCTTTTCTTTTTTTACATAATAATCAGTCCAGAATTCAGTTAATGTCATATCTGTACTTCACTAGTTGTTGATTGCTCCTCACATTGTGAACCATGCAAAATTTATTAACTGCTGTTTCACATTTACTGTTTTCATTATGTATATGAGAAAACTGATTTCGTTATTAAATTCTATTGATCTATTGGAAGTAACTGGCTATGTTAACCTGAATACCGTAGTGTTCATCATCAGGTATGAAAATACCATAGAATTACTGGATGAATTATGAACATGTACTTAAAAGGTTTTTTTTGAGCCCCGAAAAAATGGCTAGGCCGTCTTTTCGGAGGTGACTTAATTCCCCCACTTGCATCTTCGGGTGGGTGGGCGGCGACGGCTTGGATGTTGACCTCGGCGTTGGTGGGGCACTTCGTATCGGAGTCAACACAGGCAGCACCATA
Organism: Pseudonaja textilis; assembly: GCF_049901715.1. Taxonomy (NCBI): domain Eukaryota; kingdom Metazoa; phylum Chordata; class Lepidosauria; order Squamata; family Elapidae; genus Pseudonaja; species Pseudonaja textilis. The sequence goes on from NC_142003.1 coordinate 4,119,116, forward strand.
TCCGGGTGTGCAACAAAAGTACTTCCTAACGGCAAGCCCCCCCACCATTCCCCCCCATTTCGCATGTTTTAATATAGGCCTTAATTTGGGGGGAGAGGCTTAATTTCATTTCATGCCTATAAAACATGCTGGGACTTCCTATTGGGGGAGGCCGTATTGTTGGAGAAACAGGGTATTTGCCTATAGCTTTCAGAATTTGTTTCTTTTTTTGAATTGCGAATAAGGTCTTTCAGTGACTTCTGTGAGGTTATTTGGGGGGAGTTTATGTTCTCTGGGTTCTGACTGTTTCTATTAGATAGAGTTGATATATATATATATATATATATATATATATATATATATATATATATATATATATATATATATGGTCTATCAGATATAGTAGATGTAGGGTGAGGATAAAGGCAAGCTCCTATTTGACAGACGTAGTATTTGGTGAGATATTTGATTATTGTGAGAGAAGGGAAAAAAATTCCCACTTAGCATGTGAAGCATATGATTTGCATTAAATAGTGTGCTATCTACCACTGCCTAGGACATTAGGTACACCCATAGCATATGCCATATTTATTTATATTGGGGTGTGGGTTTTTGGGGGGGAGATCTGAGTATTGATGTCTTCTTCCACAGTGTTGTCTTGTAAAGTTGGAGAGAGCATTCATACTTATAACTTATTTGAAATATTTTGATGAGCAGATTGCTTTAATGTACAAGATTCCTATTTGAGTATTGATCATCTGTTCTATTTCTTGTTTACTTGTAATGTGCTTTTAAATATCTGTATATAAATGATGGTTTTCTTCATTGGCCTACCTGTTCAACTCTGCAATTAAGAGTCCGTCTTTGTGGGACTTTTGCATACCAGGAGGACTGACATCTTTGTATCTTGTTTATTAATATTTTTCCTGGATTATTATTCCAATTAAAAAGAATTGATTGTTTAGTTGTAGTAATGTTATGGAAGTTGCTATGGACCAGATGTCATAATCCCTGGTTTTCATCTTTCCTTAAAAGTTTCTAGTCTATACAAAATTCAAGATGAAAGACTTGTGTATTGTCACTATCCCCACAATGTAATTGAGCAAAAAACAGTCCTTTTCTGCTTTTTCATCCAGCGAATTAGCCTATAGCATTGGTTGAGTAAACAATTACTTAAAGAACTTCCTGGTTAGCTCTTAAATTGGTTTTAATTGTTTCCAATCAGAGAAAGTATTATACAATATCACATAACAGCAGCTAAGAAATAAAGCTGGATATTCCTTAATTTAAAACATGTATTTACCAACTCTATAACCATTTAAAATTATTCTGTCGGTGTAGATAATATTCATTCTTACCTGAAAATTGACAATAGACTTTGTTGTTATCTTGAATTGGGAGATTTATGTGCTATAACTTCTACAATAAGCTTGTCCTAGTTAAATCTCAAATTTCCCAAAACTGAACCCTGCTCACAAATATAATGTTGCTCAACCCATGGGACAGTACTCAACCTTCCCAAAATATTAAAAATAATGCTTAACCACCCAACAGGAGGTCCATTCTTGTTTAAAAACTTTTCCTGAACCCAGCAAACCACTTTGAATCAAAAACACGAACAAGGTAACAAAATCAAGGTATTGGGACTAATTAATGCTGGCAGAATGGTCCTATTTGATCCCCCCACTTCCCTGTTCTACTTCCTATGACACAACATTTTTCTGTCTGCTTCATCTTCATCTGCTTAAGATGAAAGAAATAATTTTCAAAGAGTTACTGGTATATCCTATTCTCACACTTTAATGGTATCTTTCTTTTGTAGGCTTTATGCATTGGGATCTGACAGGGCTGAAATTTATGTGCTCCAGAACTACTGTTACATGTTACTGACTTCATTCTGAAAATATAGAAATGGGCCATCGTTAGATGCATAACAGTCTGAGTGGATGTGCCTAAAATGCTACTGTCTCGGGTTTTCTTTTCCTTTGTGTTGCTAATGAACTTCAAAGTATTGTAGCTGGTTTCCTAAATACCCATTTACATTAGAAATTTTAAAAGTTTTGTCAGAGGACATATGGTAGTTGTCGAAGTCATAGTTCTAGAGAGTTTGAGGAGGCTGAATATAAATCCTTAAGAATAAGCTTTAGAATTATTACTTCATGTTTCATTACAGTTTGTTACATCATTTGTAGTTATATCAACATATTGTAGAGCTGACAGACTTGTAGCAATTGTTTACAGTACACCCTATGTACAGATATAGCTAAGTCCAGTTTTGTTTTTTGGGGGTGGGTGGAATGAGTGTATGTGTGTCCATTGTAGTAAAAGTTCAAACTGGTAATGAATGAGTGTTTTTAATTCCTTCTTTCACACGAATTATAATATTTAGTAATGTTAAAAAGAAGACAGGATTTGGATGATGCAACTACAATGCTGAGTACAGTATAACATATTTAATCTTCTTTTGACAATTGCAATGTTTTGATCTTACTTCCCATAGCATCATTATATATCTCTTATCCAGAAGAAACAACCTGATAGATCAACATCACTTATCCATACCATATATCATGACTGTGCTGCTATATTATTGAAAAGCAGTTCCTTACTGCACTAACCTAATACTTTGTAGGGTTACATGTTGCCCAAGTCTATAATAAAAACACATAATAAAAACACAAGTGGAAGCTTACCTCCTGGAGTTTTAAGAACTGAGATTTTGGATTTATTGCTGTTTCCTCGTTGTGTTTTTAAAGCTATGCTTCTCTAGTTCTATAGGTTGTCAGAATGGGATAATTCAACTAATTGAGGGCAGCATGATGCGGTAGAAAGCCTTCAATAAGCCTTAATCCAATGTAAATGCATGTTTCCTTTTCTTTTTTAAAATTTCTAATATGAGTTAACCTTGTTTTTTCTTTTTTTGCTCTTTTGGGCTGCCTAAATAAATCATTTCATATCCGATCTGCATTCCAGTTATCATTTTCACTAGTAGCACTGCACTGACTTTGATGTGGGCTAATTAAATTTACATTTCCTGCAGAGAGTTCGCAGTGCTTAAATAAATCAGAGTTGAAGAGTTTGCTTGCTTGAAAAACATGCAGTAAATTTCTAAATCTTCATTTCATTTAGGTGATAGAATGCAACTTGAAGCAATAGGCAGGCTCCTAAAAGCATAGCTTTCTGTTCTACAGCTCCCCAAATCCTAGGAAAAGTACTGTTTTCCTGCAGTGTGATCTTATCTTGTAAACAACATTTTAGTAGTATGGGCAGCATTAAGTGAACATCCAACTCAGTGGTTAGGTAAGTAAGGCTGCTTACTTTGTCTGCTGCATTACTATTCAAGCCATGTGTACATGAAGATTCTATTGGTACATTCCTTAATAGTGACAGGGTTGGGGTTAATAGAATATTTTAAAACACTGTCATGACTTGCTGACACAGAGAAATGATGAAGTCATCAATTTTTATAATCTGTTTTAGAACATACCACTGGCTATTGCAAATCATCTCCTCCCCATATGAAAATTGGCTACCGCAGTGATGCATTGCAGGATAAAGTCAGCCTAAAATATGTGTGTTTTAAACATGGTTCTGAAAGCAGCAGGACCTGCAGCCCTGAACTCTTTTTTTGTCTCCTATTATGCAGAACATATCCTTTCATATACACAGGCAGGCAGCTTTTTCAGCCTTACTTAAATCTGCAGCCATGTTAGTGCATCACACTCAGCCTAACGTGTCTTAGCTGGGGCTCCTCCTGCAATTGGGTGTGGCTAATGGGTCTTTTTTTTTTCCACCATTGAGAAAAAAATTGGGAAGTGTATTCTCCAATTATAAATAGAGGTAGTCCTCAACTTGTGATCGCAATTGAGCCCAATGTTATTGTCGCTAAGCGAGACGGTTGTGAAGTGAATTTCCCCCCATTTTACGGCCTTTCTTGCCACAGTTGTTAAGTGAAACACTGCAGTTGTTAAGCTAATCTGGTTTCCCCATCAACTTTGCTTGTCAGAAGGTCGCAAAAGGGGATCATGTGACCCCAGGACACTGCAACTGTCATAAATACGAGTCAGTTGCTGAGTGTCTGAATTTTGATCATGGTACCATGGGAATGCTGCAACAGTCATAAGTGTGAACAATGACCATAAGTCACTTTTTTCAGTGCCATGGTAACTTTGAAGGGTCACTAAATAAATTGCTGTAAGTCAAGGCTTTACCTGTATTGCTTGATTCTTTGAGGCAAATCTGCTATGTATGTAATAATGAAAGTGAGTATATAAAACAAAATTGTCCTCACTTTCCTCCCCGCATTCTGTGGCCATATTTTAGTTGATAGATATTTTATAAGTGCTAGGAATTGTGAACTCTGGCTTTTTTTTGTATCATTGTTGCATTTATAATATATGACGTTGTATTTCTACCGTAGCTTACTGCAGTAGAATGATGTAGCACCCTTTTCTCCAAATAGGTATCCTGATAAATTGAAAATATAACACTCAGAATTTTGGGCAGATGATCAGTGCCTAGAAATTCTGGAACTTGTGGTTCTAACTTACCTTGAGGACACCAAGTTGTGATAGTGACATTTGAAACAGTGACTGATTTCTTATTATAGTAAGACAACTAATGATGATACTGTACATAGACGCCTCCAAAGCAGCGTTCATAAGTCTATTCCTTCATCTGAGTGGGTTCAACCACTAAACAGTGTTGGTATTTACTAAGAGGAATGTTCTCAATTTAGTGTTGCACCGCAGGCTCGAAACATTTCCTATAAAATCATAGTTTTATGAGAGGCACTGCTAAATTTTAGAAATGGAAACTGTTCTATGTTTTAAAACTCCTAGGTAACATTTTATAAGAGCTTATCATGAACATTTATCTAATTATTTATCATTTTATATAAAATTGTGACTTAATAACAATATTAGGATGGTGAAGTCCTGATAGTTTCAATAAGCTTTTTAATTTACTGTGGCTTATATGCTGCTCCAGTCCAGAGGGACTCCGAGTGGCTTACATTCCTTTCTTTCGGTAAGAAGATTAAAACAACAAAACAATATTGCAAAAAAGAAACACAACTTACAATAGCAAGTACAATTACAAATGGAACTCTGGCAGCTGATGAATAATACATGCCCAAATCCACCTCTCAGGTTTTTCTTTAAAGGCCAAGTTTTTATTGGCTTCCTAGTTTGGTGTAGTGGTTAAGGCATCAGTTTAGGAACTGGGAGGGTGGGAATTCTAGTCCTGTCTTAGGCGCGAATCCAGTTGGGCCAAATTGACCTTGGGCAAATCCCTTTCTTTTGCACTTTCTGAGAATTGGACATAATTGAAAGGAAGAAAGGAAAAAAAGCAATAGAATGGAACTAATCTGATTTGGAGGTAAATTATTCCATAGAAGAGTTACAGCTAAAGTATCACATTATGCTGTCTGACCCTTGTTTCCATCTACTGGGAATCTGCATCTGGAATTTTAGGAGGCACTGATGTTTAAGACACTGTTTACAATCTTCATGCTGTTATTCCTACTTCATCCATCTATATGTGTGATTATATATGCCTGTGGCTGCCTCAAGTTAAAAGGAAGTTTTACTTTTCCTTATATTTTAATAAAAAGTTTGGTACAGTACTTTCTACTTCTGCTTGCAGTTCCTGAAAAAAGGAGTGGCAGTCATTTTCCTTTGGACCACATATGTCAAAGCCAGGGTGAGATTTTTTGTGGCACTGGAAGCAGAAGGACTACAAAATAGCTGTGTCACAGCAGAAAGGATCAAAAGAGCGAGTGGTACAGAGGACTGTGTGGCAGTTGAGGGACAGTTGGTCTTCCTACTAAACATACCAAGTTCTTGACCCTACATTTTTGGAATGGAATTGAATTCACAATCCCGCCTGGTTTTGTTTTAGTATTAAAAAAGTAGAAATAATATCTAAGCCTAAAGTTTGAATTAAAGCCTGGTTGTAGATTGGAAAAATGACGCAATGTTTTCTACTTTTAATAAACATCTTGTTTATATTTTAGGCAAAGTCGTGCATCTGTCATATGTGCGGTGCCCATCTGAACAGACTTCATTCTTGCCTGTACTGTGTCTTCTTTGGCTGTTTTACAAAGAAACATATTCACGAGCACGCAAAGGCAAAGCGACACAACTTAGGTAAGTAATTATCCTGGATTCTTACAGTAAAATTATTTGTTTATAAAGGCATGAGCTTTACAATACAATACTGCAGTTATGTTGAATACATTCAGACAGGTTGTCTCTTCTGGCTAAGGAGAATATTCCATATAATCCACGCAGGAGGGTTTTTTATAAAAAAAATTAATATGGAAGTTACCCTGTAATTATGGCCATGATTAATTGAAACTAAATATGTATAAATAACCAAAGAGCAGGCTAACGGAAATAAAACTTACACAGTTTCTCATTTTTATGTTCTCTACTGTTATAAAATCTGAAATTACAGAAAATGTTGCAATTCCTGGGGATTCATGGTTGAAGACTTCATCATTTTAACAGAAAATAGGGAAATGAAACACAACTCTGATTTGAAAGGAATTTTGATACTTATTAAATGATGCGTTTTTTTGTCTGAAGTCAAGTGGCCCACAGTATATAGAAACCTTAGCTAGTTTTCAGGTTTTTTTAACGTCCACAATTTTATTTATTTGTAAAGATATGCATTTTTTTTATCGAGTTCACTTTAGAGCTTTCCCTCAAGGTTTTCTTTAACCCATCTATGATTTACATATTTTATAATTGCTGTATTTTGACTGAAATAGACATTTAGCTGTAGAATCTCCTTGTAGGTTTCTTTTTACTGTTGTGTATTTACTTTGTTAGCCTCATCTTCCTGGATTGGCAGATGCTCAGCCTGATAGGATTCAGCCAACAGTATGTCATCTTCTTATCCATGTCTATGTAAATGCCCTACTGTTTAAAGAATTATATATAATTCCTTTTATTTTTGATACCAATTTGAAAACTCTTAGAAGCCAAGAAGCCTGAATTGTTCATCCCTTAGGTTCAGATACGTGCATTCTATATTGAAGAGTAAATCCAGGATTGTTTGCAATGGCAGCCACAATACCTACTTACTGTGGTGTGGCTGCTACCACCACCACTGCCCTTTCGCTCAGTCAATTACAGGTAGTCCTCATCTTACAACAGTCAGTTTAGTGACCATTCAAAGTTACAGTCGTGCTGTAAAAAGTGACTTTTCACTACTTTTCACATGACCATTGCCGCATAATGAAAATTTAGACAATTGACAACTGATTCATATCTATGATGGTTGCAGTATCCTGGGGTCATGTGATCCCCTTGTGATAAAGAAAGTCAATGAGGAAATCAGATTCACTTAACCGGCAGCAATTCACTTAACACCCACAGCAAGTTAGGTTGTAAAATGAGGCACAATTCACTTCATAAATGTCTTGCTTAGCAATAGAAATTTTGGGCTCCATTGTGGTCATAAGTCGAGGACTACCTGTACCCTCTGACAGCAGTGGTTGCAAAACGTCACCCCAGATACAAAATCACTACAGCTCAGCTGCTTCCAGTTCATTCTCAACTGGGCACATACCAGAATGAACAAAATTTCTTCTTTGAAGCTTTTAGTGGCTCTGCTTAGCTAACAGCAGTCTCCATGGAGACAAAGAGAAATTCAAACTCCAGAGACCCAACTGCACATCATTAGCAAAAGCAGTTATATGTATATTTGCAAAATGAAATATTTGCATGTTTTGCACACAGAGGTCCAAGAAGGAAGGAGGGAGCTGAAACATTTGAGGGATTTGTCACCTTGTTTTACAGGACTTGTCACTGACAACCTGCTTTCATAGTTCATCAGCATTGGGCTCACATTTTTATATTCTGAATTGTGTTCTGTCTTTTTCCACATGGTTAATTTGGCTGGTATTGAACCTTGCAGTAAACGCTCTACATTTCCTGATCTCTGTGGTAGCTGGAGATGAACTTTGTTATAAAAAGCTCAGTTTTTCTGGCTATGGTAGCCCTTACTCCATTATCCCTTGCGTTAAGGAAGGTATTATTTATGGTGCAATTCTCAGGGCAATGACGAAAACAAATTTGTCTTCTTCAGAGATTTACCTAGCCATACAGATGAGCTGTACCTTTTCCAAACTCTATTTGAAAAGTTCTAAAAAAGGAGAAAATTGAGCTCATAAGTTGTAAATGTTATGCATTATCACTCCTTTATAGCTCCTTTGGAAAAGCAGGCCAGGTAGCTTTCTTGTCTTTCAGCAGGGCATAAACTTGCCAATAGTAAGAATCTTGAACCCTGAAGGAACTTTGCCCATATTTCAGACATTGGCATCTCTTACAATCTCAAAATCACCTGGTAGCAAATGAACCCAGGTCAAAATCCCTTTATCTGTTTTGAACAAGTGTGCAAAGGCAAGGATGCTAAATTTGGATGTGGGAAATTAAGATTCCAGTCTCTACCCAACTGTGACAGTTGTGAAATAGCACAATTTCTTACTATTTGTTCAGTGTTGTCATAACTTTGAATAATCACTGAACAAATTGTTGTTAAGTGAGCACCACTTGTAGGCTTAGTAGTGTAGGAATCCACCATTATTTTCTCTTTTAAAAAAAGCTCAATATAATATACTAGCCGTATAACATAGGTAACTCCATCTTGCAAAATCTATCTCACGGTAGACTTCAAAATCTGCAATCCAGCATCCAGATGATTTTAGAGTGTAAACTGTAGACCTTTCTGGTTAAGGAACTGAATTATGGGTACCCTCATTCCTGGCAAATAGGAGGCTGGATAAGTGAGCCCAGATTGGAATGGAAAAAGCATAAGCAGACTCTCAGTGTTGTGTCTGTTATGTGCAGGCTACCATAAGAAGCCATCTCAGTGGTTGCTTCCAGGATGTGAATTAATAAAATAGTTTAACTGCTGCTAAAGAATCCCATTCGATGCAAATTAAGCTGATTATTACTGGATGATTTGTATAAGGCCTTTATACAAATATAAAGATCATTCTGTATCACACACAGACAGAAAAATACATAAATACAAAAGGGAAAACTTGTCAGTGAACAGGGATTATGTGATTTGATCTGGAAGTGTAATAGAATCTGCTTCTGCTGCTATTTTCATATTTTTAATCAAAATCTTCATGAAAAGGATTGTGGTTTTTTGCACTAAATTTGCAAATGTCAGTTACACCATTTTTATCCTAGAGAGTTTTGGGGTAACTGACACTGATGTCTTTTGTTTATTTACTTTTAAATATTATTGCAAAATTACTTTGATTTGTAGCCAAGTTGCAGAGTAGAACATACATTTAGATCTATAAGAAATGCTCCATTTTTAACAACATTGAAGCTTTATTTTAGGGTATAACATTCAGATAATCATATTGTAAGACATTCATCCACCCATTATATTGCTATAGCAACAGTTAACTTGGATGGGTTATATAAGCAAGAACTGCATTCTATGCTATCGTTAAAACTGATGTTTTTCATTTTAAAAATCATTCCTATCTTCTCATTATATGAAGAGAAAGGGATGTATGTGTATGAAATGAAGATAAACAAACCTTCCCATTCATCTTTTACATTAATGAACAGCTTTACCTGTTAACTCTAGTGTGCATAAGTTATTTTGTTAGCAAAAGCAATTTGAAATTGGTACACACAAAGATTGTATTTTTTTAAAAAAATCAATCTGCTTTAAAGCTAAACCTCGTATTGAAGCCTAGTTATTGGGTTAACAAGTATAAGATGCTATGGGACATGGCTGTCAATCCTTGACCCTCTTCAGATCCATTAGTAAATCTACCAATTAATGACGGGAACTACTTTTATAAAAATTCCCTTATCTAATAGTTAGATTTCCAGTTTAATCTAGTGGAACTAATTATTTCAATTTCAGCAATGGAATAGAACATTTATTTGTAAAGTGTAATAAAACAGTATTAAGCAGCAATTTAACCTAAGAGTTTTGAAATCTTTGTTCTTAGTTTGGTATGACTTAGTAGGGCATCAAATTTAGTTAAATTAGAATATGGAAATGATACAAGATCAGAGTTGTATGTCTTAATTAATCTATTCTTCCAGTCACGTGTAACTCAATTAAACAAGGAAAAGAGATATATCCTCATTGTAAAGCGGTGTGTTAATCATTTTAAAATTTAGTAACTTTTAGAAGGCTTTTCTTAGTGAAAATAGATTTTCAGTTTTCTTTGTATTAAAAGATACATAGCTCATTGGCAAATTGGAGCTCCATTGATTATAAGAATACACAGGCAACACATTTTGAAACTTATGACTAGCCTTGATTTATACCTAAAATTGCATGGCTTTGAAGATCTAGCATGTGTATCATTCAGGACTATCAGAAGATTCTTGATTTAAAATTCGCTTTTAGAAATTTGAGATTGATAGTTCTCTCACATTGCTCAGAAACAGTAAAATCCACTATTTCTAACTTTCCTTAACATGATGGAATTTTTTGAGGCTTGCAGAAAAGGTATGTCCAAGCACAAAACAATTCTATAGAAGTTTATCTGCTTATTCTTGCTCTCTGCAGGCTGATGAACATAAACAGTGACAGAGAATCGATTTTTACAGGGAATGTGAAGCTGTGCCTTGGCTGCTGGGAAATATTTTCATATCATTGATTGTGTTGGAGATTCATACCTTGGAATCTGTGATAATTTAACCAGGAAGATCTTTAAAAGTTGCTGCTTGTCTGAGGCTTGGCAATAGACATATAAAAGTCATAACATTTTGTCATGTGACAGTTGTTGAAGTTGCTAATAAGAAGAGATTAATTCTTTTTTCTTAATATTTTAAAAAAATGTTTATTTTTCTCCATCCCTTCTCCTTCTGCAGCCATAGACCTTTTGTATGGGGGTATATACTGCTTTATGTGTCAAGATTACATATATGACAAAGATATGGAACAAATTGCCAAAGAAGAACAGCGGAAAGCTTGGAAGCTACAAGGTTTGGTTTTCCTTAAGTATCTTCCTGAAAGAAGTTTTCATTTCAAGTTGTACTGGCCCTTTTATTCTTGTAAAAGAAAAATAAGAAAACTTTAATGAAAGTTTTGGGGGAGAGAGAAATGTAGAGATTATTTCTCTTCAGGAGTTAAACTGAACACATCACGAAAGCATAGCTAAACGAAATTTAGGAAGAATATTTAAGTAAAATACTTTCTTCCCTTGTGATTGTGCAGAGTTATTCAGATCTTTTTGGAACATAGTAGACAAAAATTTATATTCTTCATACAAAACGCCACCCTTTCCCTAGGCAGTTACTGTGCCAGCTTAACAAAAATGTCACTTTGTTTGCACATACAGTATGTATATATGTAGATATTAACACACAAATATATGTACACACGTTTGTTTTATTATTCAGTTTTCTTTCCCTAATTCTTTTCTTTTTTAGCCTTCACCCCAACAATGATTTCTCACTACCAGTGTACAATGACAGGTAAGAAGTGTGAGCTGGCGACACATTTCACTAGCAAGCGTCCCTTTACTGATTGCCTACCATTTTCCAGCAAGAGACAGAATCTGCAATGTTTTCATATTGTGAAGAATGTATTTCATGATCTGGGAAATAATACATTCTGCAGGACCTTCCTGTAGCTGAGTTGCTGCTCCAAAATATTCCCCCTTCACAGCAATTAATTTTTTTTAAAAAAATATATCCTGTCTATCTAGAAGGAATTGCACCATTTATAGGCGGCTGTTAAAAATAGGTATGCACGTTGCCATTGCATTGTTCATCATTCTCAACTGGCCTTGTTAAATCTTATTTTCAAAGTAGCTCAATCAAAGGAAGAGAGGGAGGGATAATGGATAGTTTTAAGAACAAAATACTTGGCAAAGTATCATTAAACTTTCTCTACATGACAGTCAAGGTAACCCCTTATCAATGCCAAATTGTGCTTATTAAATCAGAAGCAAAACAGCTCTTTTGCTGAAAATTGGCAGTGATAACCTCCAATACTTGAGAGTGAACCCTCAGTTTGCTATATATGTTTCTCTAGTAAATTAAAGGAAGCCTTTTCAACCTGCAGCTGTATTGATGGTTGGGAGGTCTGTTTTAGAGCTGACACATAGCTAAAGTCGAAAGAAACCTTTTTCTTTCTCATTAAAATAAATAGTTGATAATTATGTAAGTCCTTGTCCTGTAAATATTTGTCCATGTATTTAACAATGTGTCTTTATTGTTTGCTTCTTATTTACAGAATCTTGTTTCTGCCATTAGCACTAATCTAAACAAACATGTACACAAATTCATCTTGATATGCCATGTCTAGTACACACTCTGCATAGTGCATGTAATTCTCAAGATCGTCTTTAATCCACCCCTCTGGTTGATTTATGCTAAGTCCTTCCCTTCGTGCCAATTGTTTCTGCATTCTAGTTTTATAAGATTTCAAAAAGTTAAAACACTGCTCCTTTGAAAGAGCTGATGGGTTTCCTGTGAAAGCTCAATTTTTGAAAAGTTTTGCTAAAGACCCTCGCTAGATCTTTTTATCTGTTGCGGCAAAAATGCTTCATTCATCTTTACAAATTAAGACTTCATATTGTATTTGTTTATAGTTACTCCATCCGATATTACATGGAAATCTACTTTAGCTTTATGTCCTGTAAAGTATATTTTCCTTTTGGTGGTTAGAATATTAGCTTAGTAGTAATAGTGCAGGAAATTCTTGTTACTTGAGGTGAAGAGTTATCCCCCCTCTTTGTTTGGGGTGCGTGTGAGATTGTAGAATATCATTTATAAGATCATGTATCTGTAATTTGCATACAATAAATGCCCAACAGGTATCATTTTATTGATTTGTTTTACTAACATCTCTGATTGTAACAATTAGACTCAGAAAGCCACCAAGATGACCCATTTCAGCCCTTTCTTCAAATAGTTATCTGTTCCCAGCAAATTCATATCCAGAGTGTACATGCCACACACATACCTGTATACATGTAGATATACACACATATTCTCGTAGACAGATAACAATCATTTGTTTTTCAGCAACACATTGTTAACTAAAACTTACAGCCAGGATCCAAAGAGCTGCTTATACTCAGTGGATATGTACAGTAATTCCTCAGTAGAATAGCTACCTCTCCTTTCATATTCTCCTTTGAAACTCTTCACTCTTAAAAACAGACTTGCCAGACTCAGGAGCTATTCTTTCAGGCAGATAAGCCTCAGCAGTCTTACAGAATTAATTGCAAAGTTCTTTGGCTCTCAGCTTATATAATTTATGGTCCAGATTGCAGAGACAGACTGAGGGGGATATTAGTTTTTACATACTAAGGAAATGGCTTGAATATCACCCACATTGTATTGGTTCTGTACATCAGCTTTTCAAAATAACACATAGCTGCCTAATGAATTGGATTATTTATTTTTGCTGATGTCATCATATTTTAAAAACATCTCTACGCAAAGGTCATGCTTCAGGGGTGGTTTCACTGACAGCATAGTTGTCTTAATTCAAAAGGACAACCTGCTGTTGTGTTTTTTAATTTAAAAGTATTTTGATCCACGGCTAGGAATAAGAAAAGGAGAGGAAACTGTTACTTTAAACATGTTTAAAATGCCAGTAACAGTCCAGTCAATAGGTCTTTACCATACATTTGTGGGAACATACTTAGAAGGTCAGAACTGTAGAGGAAATATATAGGGAAAGCTATTTAATGAATGGTGCAGTTTGCATTCCAAAATATCCTTATAGCTACAAGCAGTCTTCTGAAATACAGTCCTATATTTCTTTTTATTATCCAGGTATTGGAGAGAAGTATTCAACTTGGGAGCCAACCAAACGAGAGTTAGAGCTGCTTCGACATAACCCCAAGCGACGAAAAATAACCACAAACTGTACCATAGGTAAGGGAGAGAATTGCATTCCTCACTTAATTCTACAATCATCTGCAGAATTACAGGTAGTCCTCGCTTATCAACCATTCTTTTGGGGACTGTTTGAGGTTATGGTGCTGCTAAAAAATAACTTTACAGACTATATATGACCTTTGCAGCATCTCTTAGTCACATGATTGCCATTACAATCAATGTGCTTTGGACTGTGCCTGATGTATTTCTTTTTTTTTTTTTCTCCTTTGCAGAGCAAGAAAATAGTTGAGAGAAAGGGATTGCAAGAGAGTAAGCTGTTTGCTCTTCTGCCCATCAAAAGCAATGTGATCATACTGGCGGCCCAGGGTTGGGAGCCAGGGGTGTACTATAAAAGCTTGCAGTACTCTCTCGAAACCTCTTTCTCTCCAATCTCTCCACTCTGAAGAGGGGTGGGAAGCAAGAGGTTTCTGTAATCTCCTTTGCCTGACCTTCCTGTGTGGAGCAGAGAGATTGAAGAGGGATTTCAAAGACTATGGCGCATTGCATTGCATAGCTCTTGATGTGTACAAGAGAGTAAATACACAACAGCTTTCTAAAACAAAGGAGAATGGTTAGGAGGCAAACACAGGCCCAAGGTATGAAACTGAGTAGTCCTACCTGTTTCCTTCCAGAAACCACAGTCCTCACCATGATATTTCCAACTTAGTGGCAGAACTGTGAATCCCAGTTAGGGTTATTAAGCAAGGACTAGTCATGCTTCATTAGTCTTTTATATATTGATTTCCCATTTATTGCACTTCGACTTCCCTATATCAGAATATTGATAAAGTCAATCTCCATGTGAAGTTTTCAAAGTTGGAGGCTTGGATAGTGTTAATACTTGGAAAGGAGCCAATTTTGTCTTTTTTACTTTGGTGGTATTTACCTATTTGTCTCTTTCCTCTCCCCTAGTTTATGATCCTCTTATACTCTTTCCAGATGATTTATCTTTTATTCTTTCATCTTTTATTTGGTCTGATATATTTTAGTTGCTCAGGTGGTTTGTTGTTACTTTATCAATGTATTCTCCCCCCCCCCAAAAAAAAACTGAAAAACAGGCAAATTTCCATCCTTCCTTCCTTCCCTCCCTCCCTGTTTCCTGCCTTTTAATTTCTTTTTTTCAGATAGTTGCTCCATCCATCTAATACCTAATTATAAGAAAAACTCAAGGCTTCCCTTATATTTCATCCAATTTCTCTCTTGTGTTGCTGTTCCTATTTTTCTGCATAAATCCCTTGTGGGCAGGGTGAGTCTTAACTCTTTCTGGGTGAAGCTGTTGTTGGCATTATATATTTTCAAACTACAGTAAAAAGGTATACATTTCTCATGTTTTTGCAATTTTGGAATCCAGGTACCATAAAGGTACTATAGCCTTGGAGTTGGGTAGATATCAGTTCTGAAGAACTGAATATTTAGAAATGTCTAGAAAACAAATGTTAAACTCAATCTCTTGGAAAAGAAGCCATGTCTGTTGCTAAAAAGGATGGAAAGTTGGTGGAAATGATTCATTTCATATACTACTACTGCTACTACCTAAGGAAACTTAGGGCAGAGTTCTCTACAGAAAGTTCCACTATTGTAAAGAGAATCCAGCCATGTGTCAAGTCAATAGCGCTGGACAAGATTGTATTTTGATAAATTGAAAGTCTGAGTAGGATCTCTGAACAATGAAACCACTTTGCTTGCTTGTTCTGCTGGCTGTTTTGACTTTTGTTGAAAGGTTTCTAGCTTTGCTTCAAATAGAAGTCCCTTCACTCGGGAATGTGTGCTGAGGTGAGGAATCCAGAATGAAAATAATAAGAGAAATAAAAATTCTTCATTCTTCTGTATGCAAAATATTTAATCATTTGTAGTATCTTTATGCCAGTTACACATTTTGCTTGAAGGAAACTTAGAGTTTTATCAGTAAATATGGTTTGCATGGATTTTTATTTATTAGGAATCAAGCAAGCATACTCGGGTAACTTGCCTGTATTTTCACTCTCCTCTGTGAGCAATTAAACTGCCCAGGATACCCCATCTTTGGTGACTATCTACCCCTAAAAACTGTTTAACTTTCCCCCCACCCATTGGTATCTGTGTTTCTTACTTGAATTCATTCGGGAATACACATCAGCAACATAGCTCCATCAACATCCTTAGAAGTAACTGGGTTTCCTTTAAAACTGGTTGAATATTTCCCAGCAATACAGACATTTAATAATAATAAACGTAAGCCTTTTAACATTAATCCTTTAGAGTTGTTTGAGAATCTCAATAAACACTTCGTTTGTTTGTTTGGGGTCCATAGGCATGAAAGATCAAGTAGATTGTATATACCTATATTTATTTTTTGAAAAATGATTACATGGTTAGATATACAGGTAGTCCTCGACTTATAACAGTTCATGTAGTGACCATTCAAAGTTACAACAGCACTGAAAATTGACTTAAGACCGTTGCAGCATCCCCATGGTCACGTGATCAAAATTCAGGCTCTTGGCAACTGACTCATATTTATGACGGTTGCCGTGTCCCATGGTCACGTGGTCCCCTTTTGCGACCTTCTGACAAGCAATAACACTGTGTTACTAATTTAAGAGCTGCTGTGATTCCCTTACAGATGTGGCAAGGAAGGTCATAAAACAGAGCAAAAGTCATTCAGCGATTGTCTCACTTAGCCATAGACATTTTGGGCTCAGTTGTGGTTGTAAATTGAGGATTACCTGTAAGAAGATATTTTAGCCAAATTTATAATCCTGTCTTACGTAAAGGTAGCACATTGTAGCCTAGGCTATTTACCCTGTGGGAAAGGCTCAGGAGGCAGAATAGGAACGCGTAGATGTCAAATAGAATTAAGCAGGTCATGGGGTTTTCTAGAGGGTCAGCTAATATACTTAAATGGTCTGACATTAGGAGTGAATAGAAAGTTGGCAAAAGTTTGTTGATAAACCCAACTTTTTCAGGATAGTGAAAACTTAAATCGGATTTTGAAGAGCTTCACAAGAATCTCCCCAAACTGGGTGAATGGGCAGCAAAATGGCAAATGCAGTTCAATGTAAGTAAGTTTAAAGTGATGCACATTGGGGCAAAAACGTTACTTTCACACATAATCAAGGGGCTAATTCAACTTCCTAATCAGCAGAGGGATTTTGGGATCATGGCAGGCGGGAACGTATTGTTCCCACATACAGTGGCTGTGAAAAGGCCCCTCTTCCCTTAGAAATTTATTATGGATATTCGAATAACCTTGTTATATATTCTGGAAGATTTGTGGTGTGATCACTTGGAATATGTGCTGTTCTGACATACCTTCAGATCAGATTTGTGGAAATGGGAAACGAACAGTACAAATACTGGGAGTCTGGTACAATTTCCTTATAAAAAAATAAACTTCAGCCAAGAGCATTTTAATTGAGAAGAGTGATGAGAGATTGATGTTCCTGGGAAGAGAGAGAGAGAAAGGTATTTCTTTGGTAAGACTTTAATGCAATGAACTAGAGAAATGGGGAATTCTGGAGCAAAAAAAGTATTTTGTAAAGTGTATATTGTTGTAAACTGTCATAGCACCCTGATAATCATCTTAAATTAAGCTGAATACATAGACAAATAATCCACATCATCTATTATTTTTTTGAGGCCTATTTACCACAAAAGCTGTTAATAATATACTTTGTATATTGCAGTGTATATAAAAAGATGCATACTGACTTCCACTCAATATAGCTAATCTGCAAACTTTTAAAACAGGTTCTGCATATAACGCTCTGAATAACTTCTGGCTTCTAATTCAGGACATTATAGTTCTGCTTCGTCATATCAATCTTATTCAGAATCAGAAGCCTGGTAATGTTTTAAGTAGATTAATTTCGAATCTTTTCTAATTAAAAGGGAAGAGAAAAAAAAAATCCGAGTTCATTCTTCCTATTGTGCTGTATCTTATTCATGTGATGTAAATGAGCACATCAGATTAATTTCAGATACCAGGGATGTAAGCATGGCGTTGTGTATGTGTGTTTTTTCCTTTCCTTGCACAGCTTGTATTTTGTTACCGTTATAGTCTTCCTGAACAGCCTTGAGGTATTAGCTAGAGAACAGTCTGCTTCTGATTAGCATATGAAGTTACTTTGTGGCCGAAGACTATTGTTTTCACAATAGGCAGAATTAGACTTCCAAAGTATAGGAGTAATTAGCTAAAGCCACCTGGGATTCTCATTTGTTACATTGCAAAAAAAATAAAAATGAAAGAAAAAATGAAAGGAGAGGAATAACCTCTTTTTTTAAAAAAATAAATAAAATGAAATGGAAGGGGAAGTAAAAGGAGGAATAGAAGAGATGCCTCTGACAATAGAAACAGAAACAGTGGCAGGTGCCTCTTGCAGCTGTGTGACATTTGGCAGCATGACCTGGGGTAGGAAAACATGAGTGGAATAAATATGGTAATAGTTCTTTAGCCTAAGAGTGGCATCGAGAAGGTTTTGCATGTGGAAAAGTAATTAAGCAATTCTCTACACAACATCCAGAAACATGGCTTGATCCTTCAATATTATGTAAACTGAAGCATGAGTGTCTGAGCACAAGGACAGAGGTGATGGGAGGATGTTGAAAATTGCATGAATGAATACTTGAATGACTACATTTAGACTAGCCGGTTGGTGAACTGAGCCAAAAAAAAAAACACCCCAGCACTGGCTTACTTTCAACTTGAGAAAGCAAGGGTAGGTCAAAATGTAGTGGTCTCTAAAAGCCCATACTTAAAAAGGGTTGTCTATTAATTATGATGAACATAATTCAGAATTAGTATTCTGTCTATATGACACAGAAGCTAAATAAAACATATAGCCTCTCTGCGGGTGAAAAATGGATACAGATCATGCTAAACAAACTTCTTTCTAATTGAATATCAATTAACTCTTGTTTTCAGTTTACTGAGATCAGTATGGTTAAAAAAAATGTATCTGCAAGTAGATTGTCCCCAGCATAACTGGCTTGTATGGAAACAATCTGAACCCCCTATCTAAATTATTTACAATAATAGCAGAAATCTATCCATTTAAAATATTTGTGTGTGAATCCAATTCTACCATTCCTATTTTAACTCCCTTCCGAATTAACCCCCATCTTACTAACTTCTCAATAGAACGGACCGATGAAAGAATCACCTTCGTTGTTTTATATACGCATAAGTCACAAAAATCTAAACCCCACTCTTTTACTATGCCTTTTTTTTTTTCTAATTTGAAAAATGCAGAATCATGACCTTGGTTTTAGCCTTTGGTTTGTCCTTTCACTTATAATTGTGTTTTCAATTCTAATACCCGGGGCCCTTTCCTTCTGGTACTTGATTCATATAAGTCATGAAAATGTGAAGCTTTGCTGTGTATTTTTTTTTTCCTTTCCACCCCCTTCTGCACGCTCCCCAAAAGGCACATGCAGAAACTGCCAGAACGCTTTTCTGAAATCTGGCTGCTCCAGGAGGCTCAATTGTACCAGCCATCTGTGAGACAAGAATCACACAGCTGCTTCAGAGTTCTCAGAGGTTTGTTGGCCTCTAGAAATCTATGGGTGACATCGACTTTTCGATCAAACGGAAACTCCCAGATTTGCTGCCCAGCAGGCTGCATCTAATCTGGTGATCGGGATGCAGTTCCCTTAAGTTGCATTCATAGGTCTGAGGTGATCATGTGCTTTAGTGATGCTGCTTGCCAATTTCCATTTACAGGATGAAATGATTAATCAGAACCTGCATAATAGGCTTCAGGAAGGGATGCCAAGTAAATATAAGAATTTGTTGCCTTCTGAATGAGTGCTGCTTTTTTTTTCCCCTCAGGATTCATATTCCCTCCTTAATGGACTGTGTCCTAAAAATAAAACTCATCCCTTTTCTGTTGTTCTATCTTGGTTTTTTTGTTTGCTTTTCACCAACACAGGGAATAAACAGCTGTGTTTGACATTCACTTGCTGAACAAATTCCCACAGAAAAACTATAATGTAGGTGCTGTTCTTAAGTTGATCATCTTCATTTTTCTGGGTTTCCTATACAGTATGACTGGTTTAAATCTAGTCATCTAATCTTAATCCATATCTACTGTATACTGTAAAGAAATTAAGAAACTTTTTGGTTTCATTTATTTTGGGAATGTTTAACCTGATCTAACAAATCTTGCATAATTAACAGGGAAACCAACAAAAGAATGTGTCTGATTAGACATATTGCCTTACAATACAAGTAGTTCTCGATGTAGAACAGTTTTTTTAGTGACAGTTCAAAGTTACAACAGCACTGAAAACTGGGAACCTTTGCAGCATCCCCATGATCATGTGATCTAAATCCAAATCTGGAGTTTCTTCTTAGGGACCCTATTCAGTTCTTTAGTGTGGCTTTTTATAAATAAATATGTATATAACTAATAGGACCGAATCCTATTAGATGTCGCGGTGATAGGCTTGCTCACGCATTCCAAAATTGCTGTCTAAAAGGTTCCTCTGAAGAAAAGCATTGCTGAAAAATCTTAGCAGTCCCATAGGATCAGTAGTTTAAAACCCAGCTCTTTGAGGCAGAAATTTTCATTAAACCACTGAAATCTCTCTTACGAGATATATGTGAGTCATAGAAGCATATGTGCATCTCTTCAGTTATCTGGAGACAAACTTCAAAGATGAATTTAACTGCGCTGCTCCAACTTTTGATTATGCTTCTCAATGAGTCACCAGTTTGGTCAAATTTGGATAACGGGAACGTCTTGCATCTCAAATAAGGATTCACTACACATTTCTAGTTGAGGTGACTTGGCTCTGACCCATTCACAGGGGCTCGGCTTTCCTTCCCTGCCAAGAGCTGCTTTAAAAAACTGTTTTATTTAAAGAGTAAATTGCATGCATTTCTCTACTCCACCCTGGTTCTTCTTCACCACTACTGAACAGGCCGTACAGTCTTAATAGCTGGGAGAGTCAGTGGCAGGACGTCAGATTCAGCAGCTGTGTGCAAACCTGCCAGCTGATTAATGCACATTTTAAAAAAGCAACTTTTGTTCAAACTAACATCTCATGATGATGGCCTTACATGCAGTAGTGTCTAACCCTTTTCAAAGTGCAGCTTTCCAGATGCATCGAACTATAACTTCCGTAAGCCTTGAATTGTGGGAATCGTAGTCTGACACCTCCCTAAATTGAGCAGCCTGGCAAAAGATAATTTGCAAGCCACAGATCTCCACTTCATTGAAAACGACCAGGATTAAAATGGGTATGGCAAGCTAAAATATGTGATCTGTTGGTTTCCTGCTATTCTGTGCCACAGACTATACGACAGAATCTCCACCAGCTGCCTTGCATGACTCGGCAAAGAATCTCTCTTGTGGGAAACACAATATAGGCATGACTAAATCCTTTTGGGGGGGCTCCAGGTGACCACAGCGATTGCTTCCCGTTAGCACTTTGCAAAAAATATTCACATATAGTTCTGATGACTTGCTTATTTTTTCTTAATTCATGAAATTAAGCCTTCCTTCAAATTTATGAATGAAGGCCAGTAAAGATGCTGCATTTATGTGGTTGTAGATAAGATGAGTTCCTGGTATATTTAAGAAGCTCAAAACCCCAAATACATTTGATTTGTTCATCGGTTAAATAAATGCAACTGCATTTATTTAAATGCTGGCATTGGTAGCAGAAGCTGGCAAAACAGTAAGAGTGGGTGATTTTGCTTTGTTTTATTATTGTAATGTTAATGAACGAATGCTCTTCCATGCAGCTAAGCAGCATTCATCCTTTTCTTTTTTCTTTTGCAGCTTTGTAAATATTTGAAAACATTTAAGGAACTCCATATCATGGTAGTGAAAGCAAGAGTGTGCTTTTCCAGCTGTGTTAGAATATTTAAGCTGATAGCTGTTAACTAATTGTAAGTTAAAGAATGAGAGCTGCTGTATGTATTGCGACCATTGTTTTAAATTAAGTTACTTGTCTGGAAAAGCTGAGTAGGATTTAATGTTTATTTTCACTTAAAAAAAAAAAATCATCTATGCCCTTTGACAATCTATCTGCAAGTTGGCTAGCTGGTAGAGATTGGCACGAACTATCATCCTATCTACAGTTGTGGCCCCTGAATAAAAAGTAAGGGATAAAGGACTCATTTAAATTCCTATTGATTTATATTTGCTTATAATGTTTTTAGTTTTGTACTGACGGAATATTTTAATTGCCTCAGATTTTGTTTGTTTGTTTCAACAGTGTACTTGAAATACCCTGATAAAATATTTTGGCCGCGCATTCTTTGTTTCAAATGTGAAGCAAAACACATTTTCTTCCCAGTGCCCAAGGAAATGTTATTGGGTATCAATATTCAATGGTGGAAACAGTAAGCATGATTGCTGGGCTTCTGGAAGAGAATTAGAACATGGTCTGCTTAGTTTATCAAATTAGCTTTAAAAAAAAAAAGCTGCTGGCCATAGACAGCAAAATTGTCTTTCAGACTGGATATCTCCTTAGGATATTAGGACAAAATTACAATAAATACCTTAAGTTACAGCTAAAGTAATGGAAATCTACCTAGATCCTTGAATAAAGACAAAGATCTAAAGAGGAGGAACCTTCTGTAATCATAAATCACAGCAAAATGCATAACAGTTCCTCCGTCTTGTCAGATGTGGTTATTTCTTCCAACCTGTTGTTTATGGTGAGGGAATATAGCAACTAAATACCTGGTTTTAGTACCACCGGAAATGTAAGAATTGCACAATGTCTGTTTGACATGCTTTGGTACATACTAATATATAATATGTAGGATTGGCTTGTAAAACCTATTGGTAACTGACAATGTTTTTTTCTTCCCATTTTTCGAAACATGAAGTCTGTTGTGAATAGTGATAAGAATATATAAGCAACATATGGTGAGTTACTGGGATGAAGGAGAAAAGAATTTATGTATAAACTGTATTTCGTCAGTTTAGTAGGAGTGAGTCTCATTTTCTAACGATGCCATCTGCACAAATTTAATTCTGGCTTCAGAGCTCCAATTGAGAATATAAAATTTCCTCTTTATAAAATCCTCATTTTGTTACAAAAAATATGTGCAACACGAAATACATTTATATATTATCTCTTTATTTTACCATTCATTTCCACCCAGTCCAGAGGAAACACCCTTTAAAGAGTAATTGAATACTTCTATACTGCAGTAAGAGTTCTGTGGGTGTAGGTGATAACTGAGGTTAAAATTGGCAATTTTAAAAAGGGATTTAAACATTTCTTATTAAAATTGCTCAAACTGGAAAAGTATATCTTAAACAAATAGGATTTTCTGCTAAGCAAAATGTTTCTATGAATGGGACAGTGATCTATATACCGTATTTATCGGCGTATAACACGCACTTTTTCCCCCTGAAAATAGGGGGCAAATGATGTATGTGTGTTATACGCCGATGTCCAGGGAGCGGAATCCTCTTTAAGGGATCCCGTTCCCAATAGTGCCTAGCGGCGGCGCAGCGTCGTGACGTGATGTCAGCGCTGCGCCCGCCGCATATTTTTTTCCTGAAATTTCCCTCTTAAAGGGAATGCGTGTTATACGCCTGTGCGTGTTATACGCCGATAAATACGGTATGTTCTTATTTCTAGTTGAATGCTCAGTTGACTCAGTTTCACCTAAAAATAGGAAATTGAAACTGCATCTCCTTGGCTGGTTTGTTTATTTATTTATCACATCTCTAAAACCTCTTGACATCACAACAGCTTTCTTGGAATATTCTCTGCCTACAAGACATCAATTCTTTTTTTTTGCTTTAATGTCTAAATTAAGAGCATCCGACTTTCACTCTGTTATGTCTTCTTTTGCATATACCGTCAGCTCTGAAAGTGAAATTCTAACTAAGAACAGCCTCTAAAGCCAACAAGCCTCTCTCTGTTTTGGTATTTGTATCTTTTACCCTCTTTATTTGTCATTTCAGCCCTTATTATGTGACAGGAGGTGTTCATACTTTCTTTGTTTACAGCTTTACCAAAATATTTTTAACCAAGGCAGTTGGATGACTTCATAATACAGATACTGTGGTAGGGCAGGGAGTTTGTTTCTCGAGCTTTAAGTTTGCAGTTTGTGGTTCTGATATTACCATTGGAAGCAGTAATGAAAACAACTTGGTAAACTGAATTCCTTGACCCTCTTGTTGATTCTTAGTGAAACCATTTGCAGTGATCACTGTGTGTCGGATTCCTGACTTATCAAGGAAAAGGATTGGGTTACTGTAATTATATCTGTTGGAGGAAAAACTCCCCTACTGCTTTATCAGTGTAGTTCTGGTAAAAATTCCCTTCTTCTCCAAAATTTCCCGATCTGTCCTAGAATCAGGAAATACCCACTTGCTCCAGCATCCAAGTACCTACAAGGATCGGTCCTGCTTAACTTCCAGGTTTGTTCCGGTTGCCTGTGTGGAGTCCCCTGTCATTATTCTTAGCCTTCCAACTTCACCTTCTCCATAAGACAAAAACAATAGTAATGTGTTTCTTTCTGCACCCCATATGGTAAATTGGTAAAAACAACGGATGGTCTTATATAGGAGGATGTACGGTAAGCACTTTGGTGTAGATTTTAAATAAGGGAGAAAATTTGATGCAAGATTACTGCAGAACTCTCTCTGTATTGATCTCCAGGGCTGCTCAGGGCTGCAGAGTTGAACTACTTCCAGAATTTCTGGCAGAAAGCTTGGCACGAGTTAGACTACAGAAAGTTTAATGACACCGCATTTGCAAGTCACTGTTGCCTTTATCCCTGAATGTCTGCATTTGCTATACATCCCATTTAGAGGCCCCCAGACTGCTATTAATCCAAGTTACATTCCATCGTGGAAAGAACTTCTCTGTGATATACCTCCTAATTCCGCGTTAGGAATTTCCCAGTACGGAAATAGTTTTTGTGGCTTCGAGCAGAAGCTCTCCAAACTTGGGACCTTTTAAGACTCCTGGGCTTCAACTCCCCCATTCTGGCTGGGAAACTCTGGGGGTTGAAGTCCGCAAGTCTTAAAAGGTCCCAAGTTTGGAGACCCCTGGCATAAAGACTGAGTTGTGAAGAAATGCTGATGAAATTGGTGGTGTTTAGCTGAAGGAGAAGACAGTTTGGTAATCATTATTTTATAGGATTATTGATCCCAGCAAACCCTGGGGACATCTCAGTATAAGGGCATTGAACGAAAAGTAAGGCCTACACATAACTTTACTTTAAGTATGGATAGTTGAATAAATGAAACGGGGAAATAATCACTGAAACTAATTATTTCATTACTTATATGTAATTGCCTACCAACATTTTCTGTGCATGTCTACCAATGACAGGCAGACTTCTTAAAATCACCATGAACAAACTCCACAATTTGCCTCTTCAGTCAGATCCTTACTTTTTTTTTTTTCCACTTCATCATTTGAGTCAAACGGATGCCTGCGGTGGTATTCCTTCACTTTAGGGAAATGTCTCAGAGTAGTGCCTCAGAATAACAGAGTTGAAAGAGACCTTGTAGGTCATCAAGTCCAACCCCCTGCCCAAAGAAGAGACCCTACACCATTTCTGACAGAGGGCAGTCCAGTCTCTTCTTGAAAGCTTTCAGGGATGAAGCTCCCACAACATCTGAAGACAAGTTCTTCCATCGCTGGATGGTTCTCACTGTCAGAAAATTTCTTATTTCCAGGTTGAATTTCTTCTTGATCAGTTTCCATCCATCATTCCTTGAGTCTGGCCTTCATGGGCTTTGGAAAATAGGTTGATCTGCTCCTCTCTGTGGCAGCCCCTCCAGTATTGGAACACTTCTATTATATCTCCCCTGGTTCTTCTCTTCACTTATACTAATAGAAGTTACATGATGCCAAACTCGGGCCTATATAATATTTGGGGTAAGATTATGGATAACTGACGAGGTATGAGTCAGCCTAATGTTGCAGTGTTGCAGCAGAATTTCTTTCCATGGTTCCTCTAATCATTGTTTTCAAGGTTTGGACGTTACAGTGTGGCGCTCTGTGTTGATAGTGAGTACAGGTTCAAGGAAATCCATCTGAATAACTTCGCTGTGTGTCCCAAAGAATTATAACCATGACTTTTCCTACCAAAGCCTGGGCTCTGCAGTTTGTTGTTGTTTTTTTTTGCAGGTGAAACTTTGTGATGCTACTCCATGGAACAATTCTTTAATTCTGGCTTATAACAATGATCCTATGTTTAGTAGGCTGTCTTAAAGTGCTGAAGAAATTCCTCAGTTTCCTTCCTATAGCATGACAATAATTGCTGGCCAACTTCAACTCTTGGAAGTTTCCACCTCTGCCCTTAGCATGCAAGGAAGCCCTTTCCCACAAACCTTCTAAGATTGGAAAATATCAATAATGTAACCCCCCCCGCCCCCCTTCTCCTGGGAAACCAGTTGGTTGCTGTCACACATTGTTCACTTTGTTCCTGAACCTAAGCTCTACCTGTCTTTATATTTTGGGTCCGGAGATGCGTAGTATTCACATCTATGCTCTTACCATCATCCCAAACCTGTATTTGATGGTGAATTTCAATTGGAGGGACTCCTCTGCCAGTCAAAATTCAGTCACAGCATGTAACATAATTCCCACTCATTGAAGTGAAAGAAGAGATGCTAAAAAACACAGCAGAGCTTTGGAGATATCAGTACTGCCATCTGTTGGCCACTTACAGAACTAGATTATTTTTCATTCAACCTTCTTGCATTCAATTTGTAACATATATTTCACTTCTTATTGTTCAGGGTTTTTTACATACTCGCAGGCAAGAAGCAAGATTAAAAATGCAGTTGTCCTTCTCTATTATATTTTCTTCTCTATCTCATCTCTGTTTCTTAAATCAGAAATCATTTGACGCAATCTGCCATTAACCTTCATATTAAACCTTGTCTTACTCCTATTGTCTTTTGTTGTTTCTTCCGCTGTTTCCCATCATTAGAGAAACTTGTAACTGAAATCAGTGATACTAAAACTATAGTAGTTATCCCTGAGTTGCGGTTACAACAGCCTCGTTGTTGCCAAGGCTATTACACTGGTGGAAAGGATATTTGTTTCTTTTTGTGTGCACTTGACTACAATACACAACTGCAGTCCAAACATAGAATGCTGAATTGTGGTCATAAGCCAAAGACTACCTGTACTGTTAAAAGAAATAAATAAACATCATCCTTGTTCCATTATTCAAATCTATTTTCCAGAGTTACAGTCAGTAAGCACAGTGTATTTAAGTGATACACTTGTGTCTTATCTTGTGTAAGGTATTTTGAATTGCTTCTTATTTTGGAATTTGGACTAGTGAGATAAAGATATATTTTTTGCTTACAACACAGGGTTTCTTGATTTCTGCCTCTGTACAATTAGCCCACAAATGCATAATATATCATGTCTGGTGCTGCACACTTTCTAAATATGATAGATTCCATTCAAGTGTTAAAAGGCATTCTAAAAGGCATTTAATATTTACCCTGCAGATTGTAATAAAAATGAAACGCTTAGACAAAAGTTAAGCAAAGCAATTCCTTGTTGAAAATAAGAGGTACCTTGTTGGGCTGATAAGATGATAGTGTTGTGTTAATGCCAGTGATTTTAGGACAGCTTCTGTATCAATACTTAATAGGCTGTCCAGTATAGTGATTCACTGTTCTTAGTCTGCAGCAGTATCCTAGCAACAGAAACACATACCTGCTTGGGAAAGGAAGATGAAAGGCTTTTCAGAAATATTTCTGCATATTATACAAGGCCATTTAATATTATGAGCCATCTCAGAATTTTAGTTGTATTGCTTTGGAGAGGTAAGAATTTGCCAATCTTCAAGCTGGTCATCTACATCCACTAATATCCTGATTTAGTGTTTCCTGTTTCCTGTTGTTTTAAGGAGAGAATTTCAGCTGTTAAGTTCAAATATTTTGTTACTTTCCTGCTTTCAGCTGAAGTTTCTTTACTTTCATTTCCAGAACAAACGTGAATTTATATTTTGTTCCTCCAGTCAATGCTTTAAAACCACCCTTCATCAATCTTCTAGATATGTAGGGTTCCAATTCCCAGAAACCCCACCAGCATTAGGGATCTTGGATGAAAATACTTATGAAAATGAATATGCTGAAAGCTCTTTTCAATTTTGTTGATGTTCTGCAGTTTTCATGTTTTTATGTATTACTTAACGGGGAGAGAAAAAAAACCAAATGTTGGCTTATAACTGCTATAGCTTCTTACCAAGATGTGGCTATTGTGATGGGAATTGTGGGTGAACAGTGGCTAGAGACCAAGGATTGAGGGCCACAGTACAAGCTTTGATCTCCTCTCTAGTGTGCAAATACAGACTGCCAAGCGTAGCTTTCTGCAGCATTTTTAGAGGGCTCAAGTCTTCAGTATCTCATAGTGGTAAAGGTTTAAGAAGCTGTAGTTTTAAACATGGTATGGTGAGCCCTAGGTGCTTTGCTCAGCAGGGAAAGTAAATTCTTTTAACATATGAGATGCCTGCATTATTTTGAGGGGGTGGGATCACAATACCTAATCACGTTGCCAGATGTATTTAAGCCATTTGGTTATTATAACATTTAAAAGCTAAATAGGAGGAGAACAAAATACAAAAGAAATAATAATTATGATCATAAATTGGTTTTGCTATGATTGAAAGTTTGAGCTGAGCTGACCTCCAGTTGTGTTTAAGCTGAACCACAGTCCCCTTGTCCTCTTTTTGTTTCCTTTTGAAACAGGTCTGCGGGGGCTAATTAATCTTGGGAACACATGTTTTATGAACTGTATTGTCCAAGCACTTACTCACACTCCACTGCTGCGAGATTTCTTCCTCTCCGACAGACACAAATGTGAAATGCAAAGCCCCAGCTCATGTCTGGTCTGTGAAATGTCTACGCTTTTTCAGGAGGTAAGTTGCCCCTTTTCGCCGTTGTTCAGAATGTCACACTTTCATCTTTGCGATGGGTAAGAGGCAACCAGAGATCGCTCTACTCAGTATTTTAGGCTTCCTTCCATTTCCTCTTTCATACGCTCCCATTTGCAAGGTGCCAATTGACGACAGAACGGTCGCCCATAATTTGCTCTTATCGGTTTAAAGTAATCATGGATGCAACTTGCTGTTGGCAGATGGGTTTGAAAACAGTATGGTCAGCTGATTCTGATTGGTTATAACACAGTGTTGTGGCCCGTTGGCTGCCAGCAGAGCTACCAACAGAGCAGGGGTGGGATTCTGCCGATTCGGCCCAGTTCGACAGAACAGGTAGCTCCAAAGATCACCTGGGAGCAAACCGGTTTGTGCCGATGATCAGCTGCTGGGCCCATACACCCACCCCAGCTCCATATTGACCTTCATTTCCTGCTTTTGATGCTCAGCTGCATCGCGTGGCACAGCAGGTTGCCGCGCATCAGCTGCTGAAGAGACGGAGAGGGCAGGAGAAGGTCAGTAGGAACGCCTCTGCGCGTGCTTGCAAAGTGTGTGTTTGCCATGTGCGCAAAGCACACCCACCAAGCCACACCCACCGAACCAGCGGTAAACCAATTTGAATCCCACCCCTGCAACAGAGTCAGACGAGGTTGGGTCAGAACACACAGGTCAGTGTTAACTCTTAGCAACTACACAGATAGGTTTTCTCCACGACAGTCCTTCCCTAGCGTGATCTCACGATGTTGTGTCCGTTGTCACTGTAACCGAGTCCCTTATCCTCTTGTTCGCTTTTCTTCCACCTCTTCCACCATCAGCACCTTTCCCAGGGCCTTCATATAATTACACGGAGGTCTTCATATAACGTGCGTGCCTTCGTGTTGCCGTCTCTTCTGAACCACCCCATCCAAATTGAATTCAAAGCTTTTCCTAGCCCAACCTACATATAGACCTGTTCTAAAGGCCTTCGAAACTGGGTCAGTTGAAATGCTAAGGGGCTAGAGCTGCACAGACAGCCTAACTTAACAGGAGGCTAAAAAGCCTCCTGTTCAACGTAAAAGGTAGTTTGAGAAAGTTCCTTTAGGTTTTTTTTTTTTATCCTTTTAATGAAACACTGAGGAATACATATCAAGAGGCACAGTGAAGTAATTATGGAAAGTACCACTGGGTAGAGTAATTGGATAATTCCAGAACTAATTGTAAGAAGGGGGAAGTTTTATTGCTGCGGTTCTTTGAATTATAGTGTCACAACTGCTGTATCAGCAGATTTCAGTTGCGTTCAGGCTCTGGTCTCTCTACCATTCCTGTTGGCATCTTAGGATTGTTTATCGATCCTTTGGAATATAAAAGGCATTTGTGCATTGTTGCGTTGCTGCGGTGTTGTTTCAGGCCAGCAAAACTCTAGCACAGCAAGGAGAAGAATTTTCCTCCCAGATGTATAATATGATGTGTGTAAAAATCTGTAAACTTAGGAAAGATGCTCCCTGCCCTTAATTCTAGATGACATACTGGTCTGATACACATATAAAGAGTTTGGATTCGAGGTCCAATAATACACATTATCAGAGAGCCAGTTTGATCTAGTGGTTAAGACACCAAGCTAGAAAACCAGGAGACTGAATTTTAGTCTCGCCTTAGATTTGAAAGCCGTCTGGGGGATGTTGGGCCAACCACCAGGTGAACGTGAGTTCTAGTCCCACCTTAGGCATGAAAGCCAGCTGGGTATCTTTGGGCCAGTCCTCCTCTCTCTCAGCCCAACCCACCTCACAGGGTTGTTGTTGCTACGGGGAAAACAGGAAGAGGAAGGTGTATGATATATGTTCACTGCCTTAAATAACAAAATCAGGATTAAAAAAAAAAATTAGGGAATAATTCTAATCTTTCCACGAAGAATTTTTCTATGTTTGCTGCTAGGGGGAAAGGAAAAAAAAAAAAAAAGCCCGCTGAACCTTTTGTTTCGTTTCCCGTCCTCCCCTCTAACCCTCTCCCCTCCCCATCCCTCTCCCGGGCGCAGTTCTACTCTGGGCACCGATCTCCTCACATTCCATATAGGTTATTGCACCTGGTATGGACACACGCACGGCATTTAGCAGGGTACGAGCAGCAAGACGCCCACGAGTTCCTCATTGCTGCCTTGGATGTGCTGCATCGACACTGCAAAGGTGAGGTTCGTCCCGCTTGTTCCTGCTCCCCGGCGCGTCTCGGCAGCCTTGGGCAGGCGGTCCTCGACTTAACGACCGCAGCCGACGGTTTATGTTGCTAAGGGTGACTTTCACCAAGTGAGTTTTATGGTCCCACTTCACGACTTGCCTCGCCACAGCTGAGGAAGTGAATCACCACGGTTAAATTAGTGACACCGCTGTTCATTGAATCTGGCTCCCTTGTTGGCTTTGCTCGTTGGAAGGGCGCAAAGGGGGATCACACCCCACGCCCCCCCCCCCCCAGGACGCTGCCAGCCCGTCCGTTGCCAAGCATCCGAATGTAAATCACGTGACCATGTCATAAGTGTGGGAAACGGTCATGAGTCACTTTTTGGGTGACTTTGAACCTCAGCGAACTGTTGTAACTCGAGGACTACCTGTACCTAGCCGTGGGATATCAGAAGGAGGTTTCTGCTTTGCTCTTTCTTAAACTGGCTGGAGTCTCTCACTCATTTTTATGGTGGCTTTCTTATATCTTCACTCGTAGCTGGAAAAAAATAAAAATCTGAGGATTTTGAGTTGAGTTAGGTTTTGTAGGTTCCAGCATGAAAAAGGAGGAGTAGATCTACGTACAGGTAGTCCTGTATGGCTTTTGTAACTCCCAAATAAACCTCTTCGAATGTCCTAAATAGGTTTACTGTGGCACAAACTCCTCTGAACTAGCATTGATCCCCTCCTAGAAGTAACGGCTTAATGCCCAGACCTGCAACTGCTCAATCCTTGGGAATTCCTTTTCAGCCCAATTATGCTTTCTTTTTTTTTTTTTTGCTGTTGCTGCTGTGTTGTATATTGACAGGTGCAAGGAGGTGGTAATTTCATTTTGCCAGATGTCACGGGAAGCCCCGTGAGTTTGTCGTACCTCCCAGTGTTGCTGTGAACAAGCTTAACAGAACAGTCTTTAGAGACCCCCCACTCCTCACTGAGCCTAATTGACTTGGGTAATTGAAGAGGGAGAGAGCCTTAACTCTCCTGTGGGTGCAAATGATGGTCTATTAAGGCTATCCAGCAGGGAGGGTTACCTGCAGCCCAGCGAAAATGCGAAGAAGCCATTTGCTAGTTTTTGTGAGCAGAGCAAATAAAAGGAAGAAATGCTTTTACGGGCAAGGGTTAAACCTTTGTCCTTTAAAAAAAAAAGATTCTTTGTTTTGCTTTCTGTATGTACCTTTCTCCCAAAATGACGCAGCAGTATAACTTTTCATGACTTCATAAAAGAAACAGGAAAGGCTGTTTTGTGTGTGTGTGTGTGTGTGTGTCAGTAGTGATTTAATAATGTATCTTTTACTTGGCCAGAAAGTTTAAATCCCAGTTGTTAGACAGTTGTTCCAAATGAGGGGGTGCCCTATTTAATCTCAAAACACCAAGTCAGACTCATGACATGTTGACATTGGCAAGGTGTTAGATTACTTCCATTCATCTCCCTGGGATTTGTTGGTGGTCGAGTGTTCTCCTAGACACGGTTGAGAAAATTCCCACGATGTATAGAATGAATATTTTTAAAAAATATATAAATTTAGTTAATTTTTTCAGTCACATTGAAATAGCTACGTTGTGTGTCAAAATTATGAACTGTTCAACATTTGCGAATGCTGCCTTTCCTACCTTACTTGACTGGTAGTGATTTGCTAGGTAGTGTGAATAATGACATGTGTAATTTTCTTAACAGCAAGAATCATTTTTACTTGGAAAGACTTACGTGTATTACTCAATCCCTCAAAGTGCACTTAAATCAACATTGCCGCTTACTGCCATAGCAGGGCTACCTCTTCTGGAAGTGTCCTTGGGGCAGAGCAAACCAGCCAATTTTCTACTTAATAGTAATATATTATGTTCCCTATGACACAGAGTTACTCATACCTAATTTTGGATCAAGTTCTCTACTTGGTTTGGTCAACCGAGCACAACTTGAAGCAATAAAATAGAAGTAGTGTTTTTCATAGCTGTCATTCCTGATGCACTTCCTTACTCTTGGAACATTATTTTTGTAGATATACCACAAAAAGTAAGTCTTAAGTCTATAGGCAGTCCTTGACTTACGACTACAGTGGGGACCGAAATTTCCATTGCTAAGCAAGGCAGTCGTTAAATGAGCTGCACCCAATTTTATGACCTTTCTTGACACAGTTTTAAGTGAAATATTACAGTTGTTAAGCTAGTAGCACAGGTGTTAAGTGACTCTGACTTCCCCGTTGTTTTTGCTTGTCAGAGGGTCACAAAAGCTGACCAGATGACCCCAGGCCCGTGCAATTGTTATAAATACATGCCACTTGCCAAGTGTCCAAATTTTGATAATGTGACCAGCGGTTATTGAGAAACAATCGTGTCCCTTTTCTTCAGTACCATTGAGGACCCAGATTGTGGGGGTAAGGAGTGGTGTGGTGTTCTAGAGGTGGAGTTCTTGCCTCACAGTTTAGAAGGCTGTGAGTTCGATCCTAGGTAGAGGCAGATATTTCTCTCTCTGGGCACACTGAGAATTTATCTGCTGAACAAAACTCAGCATTGGCAACAGGAAGGGCATCCGGCCATTAAAGCACTCTGCTAGCTCCCTTCAGTTGCCCAGACTCCACCCCGCAAGGGATTATGAGGTGGTTAAAAGAAGATGATTGTCGGGCGCAAGATGCTGACTCTGTAAATCGCTTAGAGAGGGCTCTAAAGCAGTATATAAGTCTAAGGGCTATTGCTGTTGTAACTTTAAATGGTCACTAAACAAAGAATTGCCTGTATATAAAGTGTATAAAGTGCATAGTTCTTTGCACGGCTGCATGCAACTATTCAGAAGGCTTGAAAAACAAAGTGCTTATTTTCTTTTCTTCAGGTGACGATAATGGGAAGAAAGCCAGCAATCCCAACCACTGTAACTGTATCATAGACCAAATCTTCACAGGTGGACTACAGTCTGATGTCACTTGTCAGGTCTGCCAGTGAGTATGATGGACAAGCTCTCTAAAAACGGGCCATCCCTGGAGAATAAAATGGCGATATCTTCCTGGGGTATAGAGAGAGAGAGCCTAGGCAAGAAATGTCAGTGAGAACCTGAATGAAATAGAGAAAAGAATAATAATTGCACAATGAGTAACCTGCTGCTCTTAAATCTGCTTGCATTAAGGAAACCTTTTTTTTTTCTGGTGAAGACATGATGACAATCTTTATAATCAGCTTTTGCTTGATTATAAAGCAAGTGGGCAGCCAATGTGCTTTTTTTTTTAAGGGAGACCTGAGCTGCCAGAACTTAAAACAATTTTGCACTATTAAATTATACAGACTTTTCATTAACTCCTCTTGCTGATTTATAACTGATGGTTGATATTGTTCGTTCCCTAACATCCTGCTCTTGTTCCCTATTCTTAAGATCCCTACTAAAGAAATTTAAAATGTTCTTTGTTGGAAATCGCTTTTGCGAGCACCCCCTAGAGGTGAAGTGCCAATTTTTCTTCCACTTTCACACGTTCATTTTGGACATAGAAGGGTTGCCAGAACGTTTTTCCTCTCAGCGTTTACTCTTGTGAACCTACTATTTTGTAGAGTAATATCACACCATTTTCTGGACCTGTTGATTTGCAGGAATGCCTCCTTAATATTTTGTCCTCTCAATTTTAACAGGTTAAAATGGATGTTACTGATAGAAGAGAATATTTGGAACACAGGGCTGACCCTGTGGAACCCCTGGCTGCTCTCTGAGCTTGGTGGTTTTCTTGCAGCTGTTTCATGACCCAACTAAGTAACTTCATCAGCGCTAGAAGGAAAAGGGTGTGTGTGTGGAGAAGAAGAGGAGGATGGGGTTCTTGGCTTTGGTTGTTTTCTTGCAGGCATTTCATTACCTAACTTGGTAACCTCATCAGTGCTAACAGGGAGTGGCCTTTCATCATCATTGCACGGATGATGTTACCTAGTTGGGTAATGAAACATCTGCAAGAAAACAACCAAACTCAGAGAGCCCCAAGAGCCCCACAGTTGTTGTCCTCCTCCTCCTCCTCCTTTCTCCACTCTGTAAACCCCTCTACCTTCTAGTGCTGAAGTTATTACCTAGTTGAGTAATGATTCGTCTGCAAGAAAACACTAAGCTGAGAGAGGACCAAGGATCCCACAATCACTTCTGTCCAAACTATTGCTTCACGTGATCCCGTGGCTGAGCTCCCTCTCTCTTTTTTTCCTTTTCTTCCCCCCAGCGGTGTGTCCACAACGATAGACCCCTTCTGGGACATCAGTCTGGACTTGCCCGGTTCCTCCACCCCGTTTTGGCCTCTGAGTCCAGGCAGCGATGGCAGTGTGGTGAACGGAGAGAGCCATGTGTCAGGAACCACCACCCTCACAGACTGCTTGCGAAGGTACAGGCTGGCAGACTGACTTTAGAAAGAAGCACTCTTACCTTCCCTCCTGTCTGCAGATGAGCAATTGGCAGGCAGATGGCCCAGGAGCAAAATAACAAAAACCAAATAAACACCACCTCGTCTGCAATTATTTCTGCTGAATCATCGTGCAAGCAACTCAGTTCCCTTGTAGGAAAAAGAGGCCAGGACAAAAATTAAGCATGTAGCATAAACTTGATAGAAGCTGGTAGGTAATCAAGACAAACCCCCCTCAGTTTGGCTTTCCCCATGATAAATTTCAGCACTGTGTATCCTTGATTGTGTTAGACAGTAGACGGTATTGCTTCCTATGTTGCAAAGCAAGGCAAGCTCAGGATGAACATGAACACCTTTGATCTCTCACCTTACAGGCATTTTAAATGACATGTTGGACCTACGGCCTACATATGTGGTATCTCTGTAGATCATAGGTACAGGTTCACAATCCTTGTTTCCCTTAATTCTGGATAGTCTGCCTCTTAACTTCTCCCTCCCTTGCTCAGTGAACAGAAGTGAAGTCTCTTAGAGGTAAGGAAGAGATGTCCAACATAAAAAGAGGAATTGCCAGCCAAAATTGTAAAGCAGGAAACCTCCATTGCTTCACCAGTTTTTGGACCCCCGTTGGTTAGCCTTAGGAAGAAGAAATTCTACTAATGTTTAACAGAATGTTCTGCTAAAATATGATGTGGAATGTATCTTAATACTGAATTCAAGAAAGATCAACAGAGGAACAGTGTCCAGCAGGTTTCATCCTTCTTTCAAAACACAGTAAGCAGACTATTTTTCCGTTCCACCTGATGCAACCATCACTTCACAAAAGATCTGAGAGGTTATAAAATTATCACACAGCCACTTCTCCTTCAGGAAGATTGACAAGAAAAATCTTTGCTGAAGAATTTGTACAACAGTATACAGAAATCCATATGAAGAAGACTGCACAGACTGTCTTGTCTCCAAATGGATAACAGGCGAGCCGAGAGAGAGGCCTCAATGAATTTACATTCCATTTCCTTGCAAGAATGGGTGGTGTTTTTATATCCCTATCTGGGCTTTCCTCTATGCAATTACCCGTAGTTTCAGTAGACTACTGAAAATGTTTCCACGGCTCTTAACTGTTTACCTGTTCACTGTTTAATTGTTTGCCACTTGTTTACTTGCTTTGGGGTCAGTTTAATGGAGATACTCATGGGGATATTTTTCTTTACTCACTGAATCACCGCACTGTGATTAGGACATTGAGACTAAATTATTTAGGATTATAGATTGGTTCCTCCCCCTAAAATTCTTCCATTTTGTTGGAATCTGGAAAGCAATTTCAGAATAATGCTAACCAGATCCATTCAGCTATCACTATTATAGTAATTAAGATCATAGGAACAGCCCTACTGGATCAAACTTCCATCTAATCCCATAACTATTCACTGGTACATATTTTGGTGGCCACCATCCTAAACAAATTCTGGAATTCACCTTTCAACTTCCTGTAACATGGAAGTACTATACAGTAACAATGCCAGTAGAACTATGCTTTTTTCTTATTACTTCTTACTATATAGGGTTTATTTGTTACCTTAACACCAAAGCCAATTATACAACGTCTTGCTTTTTAAGCAATTCTGCTGCATTCATCAAGCAGGAAATTTCAGAAGAATCTCACATTCCAAGTTGGTTTTGGCCCTCCATAGATTTTAGGTGGGGTGTTTTTTTCAAGTCAAAAGTAAATGATGGCTAATCCGGAGCTGTTTTAGTTTTAGGCAAGATTGGAAGAGAAATGATGCAAATATGAAAACCTTGAGGCTTCTGGATTCCAGCTGTCTTTAGCTGTAACCACTACAGCCAGCAGCCGCAGTTGCTAAAAGATATAATTCATTTAGAAGTTCTGTACCCTTCTTGTAGAGACTTGAGGATTAGTTTTGTGTAGTGAGTGTCTCTCAAATTGCTAGTTTGCCATGGCTGTTCCATGCGAAGAATTCATTGTACGTAGAAGGCCTATTACCAAATGATCTTCATGGATGGAGGATACTTATTTCTGTGGAAGAAGGTTCAGTGTTGGTCTTATGTGCTGCCTCAGTACAGAATTCAGATGTATTATTTCAATAAGAAAGGTCTGGATCATTACCTCAACGATTCCAAGGTTTGCATATTCCCTTTTTAACCAGTTGATCTCTTTGAGTCTGGAAGGTAAGGATGGCAATTATAAAAATGTGTATTTAGATTTCACTCAAGGTAATTTCCAGATTTGTGAAGGTATGTTGTATTTTGGCTATGTGAAAAAAACTTTAATCTGTTCTCACAAATGCCTCAATTGTGTATGTTTAAGCAAATGCAGAACATTGGCCTATTCACCTAATCAAAGCTTTAAATCCTGTTTTTGTTTGGTCTGTGGTGATCTCTTCGTATTAGCCTTTTGTGATAGATTGGCTTCTGAGCCAACTTTATTTTTATTGTCATATTTTTCAGGTAAGCTTGGCTTTAAGAACATAAACATTGTGGAAAATTTCTGAAGGGATATTTTAAAACCAGTTGTATAGGTTGCGTATAATTTATATTTTTATGTTTTTTAAAAAATCAAGAAACATAATAGTAAAGGATTTGAAATGAATGAAAACTCTGAGGAAGCTAGTATTCTACATGTAAAACCTGTAGAAGATTGTACCTGAGGGTAAAAGATACTAAATGGAAATTTAGAGTGAAATAGTGTTTTACTTGTGCTGGTTATCCATTCTGTTTTAAACGTATTTTTTTTCAGGTTTACAAGGCCAGAACATCTAGGAAGCAGTGCCAAAATCAAATGTAGTGGTTGCCACAGCTACCAAGAATCTACCAAACAGCTCACTATGAAGAAACTACCCATTGTGGCTTGTTTTCATCTCAAAGTGAGTTTGCTAAATGATGATGATGAAAGTGGCTCTTCCTCCATGGACTTGGTTGATTTTCTTTATTTTGTGGGTTTTATCTTAAATCTCACTGTAGACTGAATCTCGGTTTTGAACTGAGCATGTGCACTTGAGAATTGGGAACACACCTTGTGACTGTTGGATGACATATTTCTAGATATCTAGAGTTTAACATTTTGCAGACTCAGTCCCCAAAGTGCCTTTTCCAAAGGGCAAGTGGACTTCCTTGGTTTTCTTTTCTTCTTTGAAAACGTTTTGCTTTCAGTCCAAGAAGCTTCTTCAGTTCTGAAGGAGAAGATTCTTGGATGAGAAGCGAAAGGTTTTCAAAGGAAAAAAAAAACCCAAGAAAGTCCAGTTGTCTTTTGGAAAAAGCACCTTTGGTTCAACCATGACCTGGAGGATTGAGAATCTCCATAGACATTGCAGATCCAGCACTCTGATCCACAAAGCTGTATGTTGCTTTGCCGAACTTAAAACTTTCAGCCTTGATTCAATAACTGTCCAGAAGAATTGCTTTAGAGAATACTAGCATAGTTCAGAGGAATTGGGGTTTTTTGCTATTAAACTATTTGCCCTTCCATTTGTGTAACAATCTAGCCGACCCATACAGTTTGATGCTTATGAGAATATCTGTTCAATTGAAGCATACTTCCAAATGATTGCCACTATACGTTTCCAAAACATTCTAATTATAACTACAATAGAGCTTCAACAGGCCAAACTACAGCATTTAAAAGATTTTGTCAGGGTTACCAACCAGTGGTTCCTGAAGATTAATATTTTATGAAACTTAAAGGAGAATATTTGTAGGGTTGACATGAGGGGGTCCTTGGTGCTCTCAGACAAATCAGTCATCAATAGACATACAAGTCTGTAGACTATGCAAAAGGGACCATCAACCCAGCCCAAAAAAGAACAAAAGGACTCAAGCACCTCAGCACCTGAAGGTTAACTTCAGGCCAACAGCCAAGTAAACAATACCTTAATCAAGAAACTGCCAAAGAGCCAACAGTAAAGAGCTCAACCAAAGAATCTCTTAAGACCACCCCCACCAATACTGACAGACCAAGCCACCACAATTTAAACTGACAACAAACTGCACTCCTTACTAGGGGTGGCACTGATGATGTTACCTAGTTTGAGGGGAGACCCACATAGAACTAGCTCTTACAACCCACCTTTCCTGCAAGAAAACAGGCAAGCTCAGAGAGCACCAAGGACTCCTCAGGGTTGAGTTGATCATCATATTCCACAGCAGAGAAATACAAATAGCCATACGTAGTGTATCCAAATGTCTAGATTTCATAAAAGCGAACACAGAGAAGGTTATTTTGGAAACAGGCAGCGATTGTATTGAATGTCAAAGGGTGATTTCTTGCTATGAATTGCCCTGTCCTCCTATCTGTCCAGAATTAAGATTTTAATATTTAATGCCTCAAAACAGCGTTCAAATGCCAGCGAACTAATATTGCTAAATTCCGGCAGCTGAAGTAATGGATAGGGGGCTGTGCGTTATTTATAGCCGAACTGTTATCAGAGTAATGATGAAGAGCTGTATCTTCTGACAATGTTAATAATGTAATATGGCAAACAAACAAAAATGTGAAAGGCTATCTTGTCTATGTAATTTCTTTTCTCGTGCGTGGAAAATAGCCTGGTCTGTTGCTAGGGAATTGTTGTGTTCCTGAAATTGGAGTACAATTACCTACAAAGGTAAATAGGACAGGAGTTTTTAGAAATTTGGAGAAAGGCTCCCTTTTGGAAGAAGAGTTCATTAATCTTTCTGCCCCCTGTTCACATCCGCTTGTAGCATTTTATTTGGATGATGATGAAAGCATGGAGCTTATCACATTTCCCATTGTCTCTGAAATTAATCTTTTCCAGCCACTTGTGTCTTGGCAGTGTGAGATACCTAGAATATTATTTGTCTTCCTTTATAAATCACAGCATACCTCAGTGCTACAAAGGAGGTTTCAGGCTGAATCCATGCCTAAAAATCCTAGAATGCCTCAAGAATGATAAAGAATTGTTTTTAAAACATTTTAAATCTGATCGTCTATCTATCCATTTTTTTATCTAGCGGTTTGAACACTCAGCCAAACTGAGACGGAAGATCACTACGTATGTCTCCTTTCCACTAGAGCTGGACATGACGCCTTTCATGGCCTCTAGGTATGCACTGGAAACCTCTTCTTGCGAGAAACCCTCCATGTCTTAGACAGCATATAAAGGGCAGAGAAATTGTCTAGTTCAGCTTGTAGGTAGGGACTACAACTGGGTGTTCTTTTCACTGGTTCCGCTGGCATGGATTTCAGAATTGAAATTAAGCAGGAGTATCTTGAGTGAAAAGAGAGTGATTCCACCTTCCTCCCTCTAAGGTGCATAGAGCCATGGTGGCGCAGTGGTGAGAATGCAGTCTTGCAGATTAATTCACTGCTCACTGCCAGGAATTCGATCCTGACCAGCTCAAAGTTGACTCAGCCTTCCATCCTTCTGAGGTCGGTAAAATGAGGAGCCAGATTGTTGGGGGCAAGAGGCTGACTCTGTAAACCGCTTAGGGAGGGTTGTAAAAGCACCGTGAAGCGGTATATAAGTCTAAGGGCAATTGCTATTATCATTCCTTTAATTGTTTTATATGTATACTTGCTTTTCATTTAACTAATCAATTTCCTTTGATTTGATTATTATGCCGAGAAGAAAAACGGCAAGTTTATTGCCTGACTGATCACTGATACAAGACAAGTATAAAAGATGCACGCTCACATTTTAAAACTTTTGGCTGTGATAATAAAGGCAGGATTTTTTCCCCCTTAAACAGTCAGTCAAAAGTTCTCCAGAATTGTCCTGCCAGCATGACTTTTTGTCCCAGGAAATGCTGAGATTTGAAATGGACCTTTCAAGAAGTGTCCAAGTTGGAAAAATTGCAATTGGGGGATGGGGGAGAGGACCTTTGAAGATACGTTTACGGAGCAGTAAATTTATCTTTCTCCTCTTTGGAGAAGGACTTCCAGAAAACTACAAAGTATCGCTGCATGTAAAGCATTCAGAACTCACCCTGTCAATGGCCTTAAAGGCTCAAACTAGTCATTTAAATCTCCTGCTTTGTGGCTTTGGTGTTTTGCTGGTTTTCTTCATGCCAGGGGTAAGTTATGTCAGTGTTGTCTCTTTATTTAAACACTTGTTCCTCCTCTTCAGGAAGAATGTCGAGAAAATAAGGAGATCTCTTCAGATTTTAAATGTCTGTTAACTAAAGGGGCGATTTGATAACCCGCTGTCTTTTTAAATGACATTGAACATGGTGTTTTTTTGTTTGTTTGTTTTTATTGTAGTAAAGAGAGCAGAATGAATGGGCAGTACCAGCAACCAGCAGATAGTCTAAACAGTGATAATAAGTAGGTGGCTTTGTCTTCTGTGCTTCTTGGTCTCAGATACGTCCCTTAAAACAGTATAAAAAGCTGCCTAGCAGAGTTCAGTAGCCTGTTTTTTTTGAGCACTTTGTATTCTAAACTAATTCTGGGGGGGGAAAAAAGCCCAGGAACAAAAGGCTGTTTTTTCAAACAGTGACTTTTCCATTCCACTTCTCTCCACCGTCCCCCTGAGCCTTCCTTCTATCTTCTAAAGACTCACTACTCCACAAATTTTACCTACTCATTTGTCCAGTTGAGGTAGTCACTGGTCTAGTAAGGCCCACCCAGACTCTGTAGAGAGGGTGGAACCCAAATATGTATGATAAATAAAATCTTAACACATCTGACGTTTTGACAGCTTGGATTGGCATTGATAGTTAGAGTAATATGTATAAACACTGCTGATGTTTTTCAGAAATACTAGTTAACACAGGTAATCCTCGACTTACATCAGTTCATTTAGGGACCGGTTGAAGCTATAAAGGCACTGAAAAAAGTGACTTACGACCATTTTTCAAACTTACGACCGTTGCAGCATTACTATAGTTACATGGTCAAAATTTCAGATGCTTGGCAACTAATTCATATTTATGACAGTTGCAGTGTCCCGGAGGGTCATATCTCTTGTGACCTTCTGACAAGTAAAGTCGTTGGGGAATCCAGGTTCACTTAATCACCGTGTGACTAACTTATGCAGTGCTTCACTTGACGACTGGGGCAAGAGAAGCTGTAAAACGGAGCAAAATTCACTTAACAACTTAGCAGCACCTATTTTGGGGCTCAATTGTGCTCGTACGTTGAGGATAACTTGTAGCATGTGGAAGCTCCACGTCGGATGGCCCAGCTTACATACAACCACATATTAGCAAAACGTTGATTATTGAAGGGGCTAAAAGTTCTATGTTGTAAAAAATCAAGCTGTTTTCTCTTTGCTTGTTTATTCCGACAGGTATTCCTTGTTCGCAGTAGTTAACCATCAAGGAACCCTGGAGAGTGGGCATTATACCAGTTTTATTCGGCAACACAGAGACCAATGGTTCAAATGTGACGATGCCATAATTACCAAGGCTAGCATTAAGGACGTACTAGACAGTGAAGGGTATGTCAAACTCCCCTTAAGCGCCAAATGCCAGTTTTGCTCTCTACCGTGTCAGTGAAATAGAAAAGAGGAGCCAAATTAGAGGGAATGTGTGAAAATAAAATTCTGCTTTGATCTGGAGGATTATTGTGGGATTATCTCCAAGCCAGTGGGGATAATATATTTTTAAAAAACGACCTATGTTTTTGGAGTGGCCTCAAAAGAGACGGGGTGGCACGTTACTCCAAACCAACGTTTTTCAACTCTGGCCACTTTTAAGACGTGCGGACTTCAACTCCCAGGCTTCCCCAGCCAGCACAGCTGTATTCCCATAATCCTACGGCTGGCTGGGGAATTCTGGGAGTTGAAGTCCGCACGTCTTAAAAGTGGCCAAAGTTGAGAAATGCTGCTCTAAAACAAGCGCCAACCCTCTTGCACTCAGGTTTTGCTTTCAAAAGTTCAGTTCTGCAGCCTGCATCAATTATGCAAGGGAACTCTTTTCTTTTGGCCTGACTCACCCGTTTTTGCTGCTTTT
Organism: Pseudonaja textilis; assembly: GCF_049901715.1. NCBI lineage: Eukaryota > Metazoa > Chordata > Lepidosauria > Squamata > Elapidae > Pseudonaja > Pseudonaja textilis. The sequence goes on from NC_142003.1 coordinate 4,162,317, forward strand.
CTGGTTTCCCTGGCATGGGAGGGATGCAAAAATGTTATTCCACTTTCTCCGTTTGCTTCTGGGATTCTCACCGAGATTTCGTGTTACCATACCAGGAAAGGGAAATTTTAGTTGTTGGTTTTTGTTTCACAAAATGGGAGAGTCTGTGAAAGCTGATTTCCCTCCTTGGGTTACCTTTGCACAGAATTGTGTGATCTGCGTAATAGCACCATCTAAAGGTGCCAGAGATACAAACCTTATATTCCTAGTACTCCTTACATAGTCCTTGACTTACAACCATTTCTTTAGTGACTGTTCAAAGTTACAATGGCACTGATAAAAAGTGGCTTTTGACGGCTTTTCACACTTATGACCATTGCAGTATCCTCCATGGTCAGGTGATCAGTATTAGGACACGTGGCAGGTGCTTCATATTTATGACGGTTGCCTTGTCCTGGGTCATGCAATCCCCTTTTGCAACCTTTCTGGTAAGCCAGGTCAATGGGGAAGCCAGGTTCACTTAACAACTGCAGTGATTCACTTAACAATTTTGGTAAGAAACGTCATAAAACAGGCCAAAACTCACCCTAACAACTGTTTTAGCAATGGAAATGTTGGGCTCCATTGTGGTCATAAGTCAAGGACTACCTGTATTGCCAAGGAATGCCTATATTCATAGGTCATTTTTTTTTCCACCTGTATTTCCTTCCTTTATGATGTTCTCTGCTGCATGGAGGATGGGAGACCACCCACCCCCCACCCCTTCCTGAAAGATAGGGAATGGGACTATTGGAATGGAATGAGCAGACTGTTGTCTACAGAACATTGTCATAATCCGACTGACATTTCAGGCGTCTTAAGAATTTGTTCGTAATTAGAATGTATACCCTGCGCTTCTCTTGGGGAAAGCAGCAATCTTCTTCCGCCCTCCTTCCTCAAAAGTAAAACTTTGGGGTCCCGTATTTTAATCCAGGGTCCTTCCTTCCTTCCTTCCTTCCTTCCTTCCTTCCTTCCTTCCTTCCTTCCTTCCTTCCTACCTACCTACCTACCTACCTACCTACCTACCTAGGGATGTTTGGGAATTGCTGGGGCAGACCTTCTAAACTTCTAAAACTGCCGAAGCTCCTTGTTCTAATCGGAAGCCCCCTTTTGACACGAGGCCCCCAACGTTGGCAGAATCTCCCCATTCTTGCCGCTTTGAGTTTGGTCTCGAGGTATGGGATTCAGCCTCAGCCCTGTGTCGCTGTCAATCCCTCAGCAGCCGGGGCATATCCTCTGATGAGTCACCGGCCTTGAATTATTTAGACTCTCACCACATGTGCTGGGAACAAAAAACCTTCCCTGAAATTGTCCTCCCCTTATTAAAAAAACAACAACAGCAACCCCAAATCCCTCCTGCTTTTAACAGGGATGTGGGGAGGAGCCAGATCTCATGCCGAGAGGCCTACATCGACGTAGCTCTTGCAACCCACCTTTCTTCTCCTTCTTCCGCAGATACTTGCTGTTCTATCACAAACAGTTCCTGGAGTACGAGTAGCCCTGCTCAGCAGCCGACGCGACAAGGAAAGGACAGGAAGCGAAAGGAGGGGTAGACTTCCGATAAAACACACAACACTACCTGAAAATGAAAAACGACACCCATTCGACACCTGGCCCCGAGCTGCGACAGGACCTGCTCGCCGGTTGGCTCACCGCCTAGAGGAGTTTAAAAATAATAATAATAATAATAATGGAATAAAATAAACGAACTCTCTTCCTCGGGTTTGCGGTCCTGCAAGAAGGACAGAAGGAGGAGGGGGGAACCTAACCAGAGGCTGCCGTCAGTGACTTTGAGCGAAGACATAGAATAGCGCGAAGGTTGCCCTCGACAGGGACATAGAGGGGAGCCGAGGAGTCCCGCCGTTCCTCCGAGGCGTGCGTGGGAAGGCCGGGGGCGTGTGTGTATGTGCTCTCATCTCCATCCAAGCATCTTCTCCATTGGTGCTTCAGCTCCAACTGACCAATCATATGACAGTTAATTAAAACAAAAAACAAAAAAATTTACCCCGAGCCCCCATTTTTTTTTTTTTTTAAATCATCATCGCCCCATGGGTTTGAAAGCAGTCAAAAATGGAGGAGAGTTGGGGACGCCACGACGAGATGGACTTTACGAGTACCTTTTTATTTGTGAATTTTAGTTATTAAATAAATACAGTATGAAATGATTAGGCTGTTTTTGTTTTTCGGAAAAGCCATTACCAGAGGCCAGATTGACGGGACCGGCGTGCTGGCGAAGGTAACCAAAACCTGCCTCTTTTAAGTCACGGCACAGGTAATTTTTTTTTGGGGGAATGTTATTTTTGGAACAGGCTAGGTTTCTGTTTGAGCCCCCTCCCCCCCTCATTTTGTTTTCTATACATTGCTATTTTATTAATTTCTCGCCCCACTTCACCCCCCCCCCACCCCTTTACACATGTACTTTTGTTCGTTTTCCGCCCATAAGAATGAAATTCATAATTGCAACCATCAGTAAAATGAATGAATTGGCATGTTTATACTGTAAAAAAAAAAGTAGTCTTGATTATTTTTTTGTGGTTGGGGGAGCGGGTGGGTGGTTTGGATGTCAATAAGGCTGATCTCTGGGGTGGAGGGGCTTGTTGGGGGGCGATTGTTTTCCCCATCTTCCCTTTCCAAAGAAATATTGCCCTCCTGAGACCCTTGGCGTTGAGAAACGTGCCATCTGCCACTTTTGAGGGCTGGGTGCTGTTTTTTGAAACCAGACTCTTCCTAAGCAAAAGACTTCCTACCAACTCTGCTTTTATTGGTCTCTTAGTTCTCTCTCTCCCATTCATCTCTCCCTCTCTCTGTATACAAAGCCTTCTGGCTTTGTCCTTTCTTCCTGGAAAATGGGAGCATGTTTGCTTTTGTTTTTTGTTTGTCAGAAATACATTTATTTTCTCACTTTCTCTCTCCCCTCTGCTGTCTAGAGACGGCCAAAGCCCATATGGGCTGTATATTTTATCAAGAGGCGGGGGCCACGCTTTATTTGTCACTCACGAAGAAAATTGCTTCTTTGCCTTGTTAAAAAGAAGAAAAATAAATAAATAAAACCCCCTTCAGGCTGCACCACTTAACGTGTGTGCGGCCAATAACCGCAGGGAAGTGGTTTTGTCACACCTCTTTTATCTGTACAAAACAAGTTTACCTTTCTGTGTGGAGGAAGGACATGAAGAATTAAAAGATCCACCCGTGACTTGAATACCAGCTGGATTTCTGCTCAGCTAACAAAAGCTGCCTTTTAATATCTATATATCTCTATCTATCTATCTATCTATCTATCTATCTATCTATCTATCTATCTATCTATCTATCTATCTATCTATCTATCTATCTATCTATCTATCTATCTATCTGTCTGTCTGTCTGTCTGTCTGTCTGTCTTTCTATCTATCTATCTATCTATCTATCTATCTATCTATCTATCTATCTATCTATCTATCTATCTATCTATCTATCTATCTATCTATCCTCTGCCTTTAAACTAAGCAAGTCTCACCGCTTTTTCAAAGCTCCTTATGTCCTAGGAGTCTACTGGGTATTCTAGAGATGGCCGACCCAGTCTGGTAATTTTCCACCAGTTAAAGAGTCAAGAGAATATACTGATTTTGAGACAATTCATAACGTGCAGAATTTAACCCTTGTCAAAACATTTGTCTGGTTGCAGAGAGCTCAACTTGGGCTTCCTGTAGGCTGTTCAGAGGCCTTTAGATGTCCCCCTGCCATTCAAGGCAGACACTGCTTAAGGTTCATTATTTTTTAGCATAAAAACAAGGATATAACGGTGAACAGTGTTTAGTGACCGTTCAAAGTTACAACGGCACTGAAAAAAGTGACGCCTGTTTTGACCACGTGATCAAAATTCAGGCGCTTGGCAACTGACCTGTATTTATGACCATTGCTGCATCCCAGAGTCATGTGAGCACTTTTTGTAATCTGACAAGCAGTCAGCCAAATTCACTTAACCAGGTTACCAACTTAACTGCAGTGATTCACTTAACAACGCTGGCAAGAAAAGGCAGTAAAATGGGTCAAAACTCACGTAACAAATATCTCACTTAGCAACAGAACATTTCTGGCTCAATTGTCATAAACTGAGGACTGCCTGTAATTCTCATAACATGCCTCTTCTCCTCCCCCTTCCCCCGGGGCAGTGTGGCCTGCTCAGAAAATTTATCATGGTGAATGAGAGGAAATTCAAAATTACGATGGTGGATCTACTACCACCCTGCGGGAATATTAATTGAGAAATTTTGTGGAACACGGACAACGTGCTCACGAGGGTAGCTGGATAATCCTATAATCTTACCCTTGTCTTGCATCTATTCTAGATCGCTCTCCAGAATCTTTATTGGTTGGTCAAGATAAATTTAAAACCAGTATTTACATGGAATAAAACAGCAATTTGCTAACAGCGAGCCAATGTGGCCACATTATAGCTGCAGATGAAGCAGGCGTTGTGAGTGTGATGATTGTTATCTCCCTGTTTCCTTTTAAATAATGTAAGTGTGCGAGGAAGAGGAGCTGGCCTTTTCTGCTTCATGACCCCGAAATTCAAAATTCTTTCTCAAATGGAATTATGGCACCCTCTTGTGGCTGAACTCCGAGTAATGCTATCTTTTCTCTCTACCTCCCAAACCCATTTCCTTTTTAATGTTAGATGCCAAAAAAAAGAGGAAAAAATATTTTTAAGAAGTAGTTATTATAACTGTTAACCCTTTTTTGTTTTTTGGGGGACAAAAGGGCTTGATAGGTAAGCTTTCTGGAACAGATTTAAAAAAAACAAAATGTCCATTAAAAAGAAATTTCCATCAATATATGGACCCAGATTTAGGGCATTTTGATCCAGAGTGCTCCCAAGTTACTAATCAAATTAAAATTCAGATCATATAATTGTTGTTCATAATCTCTTGGCCTAAAACTGAAACATGTTTGTCCATAGCTGTTTACAGTGTTTGTGTATATTTTCTCTGCTTTTTGTAATTTAATCTTGGAATAGGTTTATTTGGACCGTTATTTTCCTCTGTGTTAATGTTAGAATTGGTCACTATTATTCTTCCTTGGTTTTAATTATGCAGTGGCTTTTTAAATAGTCTATATAATTTTATTGAAATGTTGAAAAGAAGATAAAAATTTAGCACAAACTACAAAAAAAAAGGAACACAAATAATCCAAGAAAAAAGTTGAAGAAAACCAGAGAAGAAAGGAAGAAAATGCAAAGAAGTGGCTTCCAATAATCTTCAGAGCAGTTATATTTTAAGCTCACTCTTTTCTTTCAATAATCTATGCAGCCTGGTCATCAGAGCTCTAAATCATAAATCATTTGTATGCAAAACCTCCATGAGATTTTTCTAGGCACCAATCAGATGGTTGTCTTCTTCTCTAATGAAAGCAGCTAATTCATCCATCTCAACAAGAGCGATCAGTTTTACCAACTTTCTAATTATTTTTATCTATTAGTCCTAAAAGGAAAAGCATGTCTGGGTCACTTCGAAACCCATGTCGCTTTCTTGCTTTCTATGGATTTCAGTGCTTCTAATTTTGCTTTTCCGTGTAAGAAGATACATTGGATTTGCTCTCTTCCATTCTTTCGGCTTTCTCCTCTTCTCTCTTTTCTCTCACCTCTCCTTTTCCTCCTTTTCTCCTTTCCCATTCTCTCTTCCCTTCCCTTCTTCCCTCCCCTTCGCCTTCTTCCTTCCTCTCCCTTCCCTTTCTTCCTCCCTTCTCTTCCCCTTCTTCCTTCGTCCCCCTCCCCTTTCCATCCTCCTCTTCCTCCCTCCTTTCCCTCCCTTCCTCCTCCTTCCCCTCCCTCTCCTTCCCTTCTTATCATTTGAAGGCAATTCCAGAAACGTAGTTTGGACAATTCTGGCTTTGCTGCATCCTTGTCATCCTTTTCCCGCGATGCTGTCACAGAAGTGCTAAAGAAAGCAATTGGCTCACACGGAGGGGCAGAGCTTGTGCTGTGGTTGCTAGGTAACCAGAGGAAGGCCTGTTTGTGGGTGGGTGGGTGGTGGACTCTGAATTAAATAGCATCTCGATCATTTTGATGTTACTTGCTGTGGGAGGGAGGTTGGGTATGTCTTTACTTTGACCAGTGGCCGACATTATTCATTCATCTGAAGATTTCAGCCAAAGACACATCATGTATTGTAACTGGGCTGTGATCAGTCTGCAGCCATAAGATCCCATTGATCTCATTTGCTTTTTCAAAGCTCTCTGTGTGCTGTGGCTTAGAGCCAAGCCGTCCTTAAAATGTGGCCCTTGGAGATAGTCCCACTTTCCCCTGGTGGGTCTCCCATCACCATCTTGGTCAGGAAAAGATCCTTCTCAATCCTGAGATCCTAAATCTAGAACCTTGGGGGTGGAGTTGCTATAATTATTGATTTTCTCAGTGGTAGATCTCTTTAAATCTTTTTCATCCTTCCCGGGACAAAAAGGCGGCGGCGGGGGGGTAAGTGGAATTCTACCTTTTCCTTGACGAAGTAAAAGATTTCGAAAAGGAAGCTGACTAACAGATGCCTGGTTAAGAAGGCTCTTGGGTCATTTTTGACGGATAGGCGGAGAGGACAAACGAAATGCAACTCCGTGTAATAGGTTTGCTTAAGTTGCCAGCGATCATTACCCACTTGTGAACAGCATTTTCCTCTGAAAAACGTGGAGTAAGAAGGAGCAATGCATGCTCAACCCTTCTGAATTTGTCAGCGTCAAGTCATTGAGACAGTTTTCCAGGATGGAAACGTCAAATATGAAGAGAGAATAAGTACTTTTTTCTTCCCTTCAAATCACATCGTATGGTGTAGGTAGGGTCTGCTTGAGAGGGGTGGGGGGGCTGGACTAGATGACCTACAGGGTCCCTTCCGATTCTCTTAATCTCTATCCATCTACCCTTTTCCAGGAATCCATTTGGGGGACTTCCAAAGGCTTAAAATACTGCATTCAAGCTCTTACTTTTGTGTCTGCTCTCTACCGCCTTTAGAAAGCAAGAGGCTTTTGCAACAATTCTTAGTTCTTAACGTCTAAAAAAAAATGAGATAAACAGAGGAAAAAGAATTGGACCATAGAAATACCGCCTCCCCGGAGATCTTCCTCTCAATAGTTTATTGAAAATACCAGGAAAGGGCATACGTGTACACGCAAACAACCATTCGTTTAAGCAAACATACCCCCCAAAAATAAAGTGAACAAATACAGCAGAAAATAGCTAGCGAGACAAATTGCAGCATACAGGTAGTTCTGCTCTTACAACAGCTCCATTTAGTGACCGAAGTTACAACGTCACTGAAAAAAAGTGACTTAGGGACCATTTTTCACACACTGAATGACCATCGCAGCCTCCCCATGGTCACAGGATCAAAATTTCAGCCGCTTGGCAACGGAGTCACATTTATGGTGGTTGCCGTGTCTCCTGGGTGTGTCATGAGATCCGCTTTCACGACCTGACGAGCAAAATCGACGGGGGGAAAGAGCCAAGTTCACTTAAGGACCGTGTTGACTAAGTGAAGAACTGCCGCGAGCGATTCGCTTAACGATGGCGAGAAAGATCGTCGAAAAGGGGGCAAAGCTCACTTAGCAACTGTCTCACTAAGCAACTGAAAATTTGGCCTCCGTTGTAAGTCGAGGACTACCTATATAATGTTTTTTTTTTTCCCTCGAGGACTTTTTTTTTTAT